>NC_080053.1:13933195-13970695 GCF_026212465.1 Amaranthus tricolor
GCAAAGAAACGTGGAGTAATCATTGCATAAAGAAGGGGACCACGTTTACTGTACTTGTATAAACATCTATGCATGTCAAGAAGCACCCGTTTTGCATGCAAAAAACTTAGTGAAGTTGAAAGGTAGAAACATATGTTAGCAAGCAATAGTTATCTAATCACACAAGTTAAGGAGTTGACATAGTAGCATTGTTGACCAATTATTAAGCAATAGGTTTTAACCTACACTTAAATTTTCTTTCATTATTTATTAAACTATTGCATTATATTATTAACCTTAAAGCTAACTTCTCATAAATTAACTACATACATAACGTAACATATTATTATAGTCTTCAATTTGACTAATCGATAATACATATTGAAGTTACAAATTACATGTGATTAATGTTAGATAAATGACTATAACACATAACATGACTTATTGTTTGCTGCATTTTATTCATATTTTATCCCCATTATTTGGTTTTATTGTATTGGGATTTTGCATAACTATGCTTGCTTCATTTGGGATTTTACGCTTGGATGGGTATTTTAGTGTTTTTGTGCATTTTAGGTAATATTCAACAAAACTGATCATAAACCAAGTACATTTGGCGCATACAATACTCACTTAACTCCAAAAGCTCAAGTAATCAAAACCTTGATGACCCAAGTCAAGGAAACAAGGCCAAAAGGAGCTAAAGTAGACCTTTCTAAAGCCCACTCGGCCAAAACTGGGTCGAGCCAAGCTTGCTCAAACATACAAAAGACTTGTATTAGAGATAGAAGCAAAGCAGGAACATCCTGAAGGCCGCTCGACCCAGTCGAGCGATGTTAGCTCGGGTCGAGCGAAAGTACTATTCACTTCCAGTAGCTTTAGAATGTCAACAGAAGCATATTTAATGGGTCAAGCAAGCTCGCTCAATCGAGCGGAGCCTTTTTTGGTGACTGCTCTGTTTTTTAAAGATTATAAACTGTGTACTTGATGCTCGCTCGAAAGGTCGAGCAGATTAGCTTGGGTCGAGCGATTTGGGCGGTCAGAAATAATTGCGCTTTTAAAGCTGTTGATCGGATGCCCTACCCATTTCTTATGCCTCTCATACTCTACTGCTCCACCACCCCTTTTTGCCACCCATCTATAGCCTGCTTATCTCACACATAGGGTGGTGGAGAAATCATGAAGCCACCACCCACCAATTGTCCTCCCTCCTATAAATAGAGAAGAAGAAGGCTCAAGCAAATCATCCATTTCTTCTACAACTCATGTTCTGAAGTTTAAGCTTTCATTATTTAGTGTTAATCTTCCGTTATGTATTTTCCTTGATTCATTCTTGTACTCTTAGTTGCAATTTCTATTCAAATACTTATTAGAAGGTTCAAACTTTTGATTAGTTCATTATTGAAGATCATTTGATATATTCATGTAATTGATATTAAGTCAATCTATTGAAGCATTTCATCAAATATTTGGATTGCAATTGGAGCTTATGGAGTTTCTCATTGGCATTCTTTAGTTCTTCAATTGATTATCTTCTTTGTATTGAATTCCAAGCTAGTAATTTCTATTCTCAACATATAGTTGCTTTTGATTTTTGTTACTAGTGCTTGTCACGAATTTAATGTCTTTAGTTATGTTTAACTTCAATATGAGTGAGTTGTTTATTTTGGCTTAGGCTAGGTATTATCACATGTATGTAGTCTAAATTGCTTTCTTTACCTTTGGCTTGCTTGTGTTGTTTATGGCTTGAAATGAATTTTGCTATTATCTTAGTTTCACTGGATTAAGGGCGAGAGTCGATTTCTAATGATAATCCATGCTTAAAAATCGAATCATCTCCATGAGAATAGGAAGATGTTTTGATTGGAAATGTTGAATGTGTGCTCCATGTCTTAAAATGTGCTTAGCTCCATGAGAATAGGTAGTTATGTTTTAGGAAGCTTTTTTTGCTTGAGAGATAACATTAGTATCCAAGATACATTCTTCCCCATAACCCATATCCATGACCTTAGGTTGAAGATTAGTAAACACTATTTTGGTGAGAAAGTCTAGCCTTTGCCTCTTCTTCATCATTTTATCTTTTCATGTGTTTGTATTGCCTTTAATCTTATGTTCTTGGTTAATTAGCATCTTTACTTGTTTTATGCTTTGTTTTTGCTTTAGTCTTTATGTGCTTATTTTAGTTAATTACACCAACAAACATCTATATATACGTTATTGAACCAACTAATCGATCGAGAATCCCTTGATATACACCCCACTCCCAGTGGATTCGACTCGTACTTGCTAAGCGTACTACAATACGCCGTGCACTTGTGGTATTACTATTGAAGGACGTAAAGTCCCGATTACTTATAAAAATTGTCATAAACGCATATTAACATCAATGTCACATTGAATAAGGTTTGGCAACTAAAAGAAAGATATGCAGTTATAATTAAAAAAGAAAATGTCTGATAATGTTGGAGTATTTATTTGATTGGTGGCTGAGAATATGGTTGAGATAGTATATACCTCAAGACCGGCTAACCGACAAAGAAGATCTTGATTAAAACACAAATAATTAATCGTAGCTGGATTAAATTTGTAATACTCAATCAATACAAAATGATTTGACATTGCAACTAAATATAATAGCTTAAGCATTACAATGTGATATAAAACAGGTATACTTAGGCATGGCCACGGTCCGGGTTGGGCCGGTTCTATTCCGGTTCCATCCGGTTCCGGTTCCACCCGGTTCCGGTTCCATTTGGAACCTGTCGCGACCGGTTCCGGTTCCGATTCCGGGCGGTTCCAAACGGTTCCTTGGCGGTTCATGAGGCGGTTCCGGCAGTTCCAATTCACGGGACGGGCGGGTCGGACCATCGGTTCCATTTTTATTTTTTCTTTAAATATTTATATAATATAAAAATACTATAATATTGTGGACGTACCTTTGATGATTACTTGATTATTAGCCAAATTCATTGCTTGTCAAGTTGTCATCGTTATTAAAATATTTACTAAAAAGAATGAAAAAAATAAATTAATAAGAAACGAATCAATGATAATATCGATAAAGATGATTAATAAAAAAAGAGGGAGAAAATGGACTTGAACCTAGTACCCAAAGGAATACTAAGCTGCCTACGTATCCCCAAGGAATCAAAGCCCACGTAGTTCTTTGTCATACCTTTTATTTTTAGTTGTTGAATGTTGATTTATCGTTGTCCGATTGATCCTATTCGTCTTCGTCATCATCATCTTGTTGGTTAGATGCTTCCGCTGACTCTCCTCCTGACGATGATGCAAATGTATCCATCATCATCCATGGATCATCATCATCATCTTGATCATCATCATTCCTTAGTCCTTGTGTTCGAATCTTCGCTTGATCCCAATCTTTCTTGCAAACACATATTTGAATACTATTTGGAGCAAGACGAGATCTCTTTTCGTCTAAAACTCTTCTACCTGCACTAAAAGCAGACTCCGACGCAATTGTAGAAGCAGGAATTGCAAGGATATCCTTTGTAATTCTCGATAATATGGGAAATTTTACAGATTTTTCTTTCCACCACTTTAAAATATCATAACTACCTTGGTCAATTTCAAAGTGGTGTTTAAGATAACTATCTAATTCTAAATATAAAGTGGAGGATGAAGAAGAAGATGATCCTACAAAACTATCATCTTGGCTCATTATATTAGCTATTACGGAATTATAATAAGAGGGACGTGCCGAAACGCTTGCACGCCTAGACGTATCGCGTTTTGGGTTATATACACTAGCATAATAATCATAAAGTTCTGCTAAAAGTTTTTTACAAATTCCAACATAATTATGTACATCACTAGGCGGGCGATCTAATGATTGGTAGTAAAATCCAATTACTTTAGTAAGGACTTCTGTTTTAAAACATGGGTCTAAAATGGTTGCAATTCCATAAATATAAGGAAAATCGGTAAAATATGCATTCCATTTATCCATCATATCTGCAAGAATCGGCTTTAAATATGGGTTAGAATCATCATGCGTATGTTTAAGAAGATGATAAAAAATAGTAATACACTCACTTATTACTAAGTGGACGTTCGGTTCATAAACATATGAAAAAATCTTAGTTGCGTGGTCATACGCTTCTAATATTTAATGTACACCTATAGCTAGTTCCCATGTGTCATCAGTTCTATAGCTATCTGTACACTCACTATACAGTTGTGTTATAACTGGACGATAAGCAATCGCTTTTCTTAATAAATCGTTTGTTGAGCCCCAACGTGTAGGAGTATCTAATGACCAATACACTTTTTTTAGTTGATATTGGTCACATAATTGCTTATATCGTCTCTTTATCTTTCCAATTCTAAGCCACTTCACTATGTCTCTAATTGGATCTAATAAATCGCTTAATTGTTTTATACCTGCTTGGCAAGATAAGTTAACTATATGAGTACAACAACGTATGTGTAATAAGTTACCCCCAAGGATAAAACTAAAAGCAGGCTCGTTATACAAAAGTTCCATACATTTAATGTTAGCGGTTGCATTATCGGTGGAACAACAAAATATCTTATCTAATAAGTTCCATTCTCTACATATCTCTAATAATCTATATTTTATGTTTTCACCCGTATGTCTTTCTAGCATTGTCTCAAAAGCAATTATTCTTTTTTGAATAATCCAATTTTGATCTATCCAATGTGTTGTTACACACATATAAGATTTTAAATGTGGGGGAGTAGACCAAATATCAGTTGTTATGCTAACCCTACCATAACAAGATTTAAACATTTCAATTAATTCATAGCGCATTGATTCATATAATTTAATTGTGCGTCTTCTAAGAGTGCTCCAAGGGATTGCTCTATATTGTGGTTGCAAAGTTTTTATAGTGAAACGCTCGTGTGCCCTACTTTCACCGTGGTTAAAAGGCAATTCATCACAAATTACATACTTAGAAAATTCATCAATCATATCTTTACGATTATATTTAAAAGGCATACCTATGCTGGGAATGTCCTACTGTCGGCTTCCACTTGTGGTCCCGCTGTCACTTGCTGCATGAGTTTCTTTTGTGATTCCATGCTTCTTTGCCAAATGTTTGTTAAAAGATTCCGTACCACCACCTAACACGTATTCACAAAACACAATAAATAAATTTTTATAAAATATGAATATATAATGTATGTATAAAAAACTGAAAAAATATTTACCTATGGCGAAATTGTATGAAATTAAAGGCTTTACTCCTTGACTTTCACAAATTTGAAAAGTGTATAAGAAAACATCTGAATTGTCGGTTGGTTCTTTTGTAAAATACGACCACACATGTGAAACAGCTCTACCACTAGGAGGTGGCATTGCCGGAAAAGGTTGTCTTACTGGTTCAACTTCATCTAAATTTAAATATAAAGACAAACTCAGATATATACCACAATATATAAATAAATAATAATTTAAAATTTAATCAATTTGAAGAATAAAATTATAAAACTAACCGATAGTTTGGAAATTGACTTGTTTACCACGAGCTTGTCTTTGTTGTAGTTGGTGTAGTTGTTCTTCATGTGATTTTGTTGATGACTGTCGAGAATTATGTATCCCAATAGGGGTCGTTGGTTCCTCTTCTTGTTCTTCATCTTCATCAATTTGTATTTCTCTTTCCACTTCTTCTGCATAATTGTGTAATTCTTGATCGTACCCTTTTGGATAATTTGGTTCATAATTATAATTACTAATCGAAGGTGTTGTTGATACCGACGGAGTTGAAGTGGCCTTTCTTTTGGAGCTAGAACCTCCCAATGATTTTGCCACTTTATTAACTTTTTAGAGGCTTTTTTCAAAAAAGAAGACATGATAATATTGAAATAATAATAGAATTAAAAAATAAATAAATAATTAATTAATAGACTAATTATGTAATTAACTAAATTAAGAAATAATTAAAAAACTAATTATGTAATTAAGAGAATAATTGCGTAATTAAGTAATTAAGTAGAGAGAGTAAGTAGAGAGAGTAGGAGAAAAGATGAGTTGTGAATGAAAATGATTGAAAGTGATGGGTATTTATAGAGAAAATGGCAACGGCTAGAAACGGCTAGTTTTCACGGTTCCGGTTCCATGGAACCGCTGGGCTTCATGATACCCTTCGTCTAAACACTTTGTTACTAAATCATCAGGCTCAACCAAACCCCATTTTTGCGCGGCTTCATGAAATGTTGAACAAAGGTGATTGTCAACAGTCAGTAAGGCATTAAAAGAGCATAGACCAACAATAGGCGATAATAACAATCTTAAGTAGTACCGTTCACCCTCCGAAGGCTCAAAAAATGTAAGCCTACCAATAATCCTGTTACGCTTCCTTTTAGTCCAAGTCTTACTGTGTGAATTCCAAATATGTTGTTCACTCAACTTAAGAAAAAATAGTACTTTAGCTCCAATGGATGTGATGCATTGTATGCGAAAAAGTCAATTAAAGGTGTTTTTCCCCTCGATTCGCTATTTACAACATGCTCAAGCTTTTCATTATCTTTAAAGCAAACACTTTTCTTGTTCAGTAGATGCACTTGTAAAGGCATAACAGCAGGCTGCATATGATATAGATCAACAAGCAAGAATTCTCCAAACAGCCTCCGGAGGAGAAACCTAGCGACCAGACTAAAAGCGTTTAGTCTCATCAAAGCATGAACTTCACTATTAGGAACAACATTGACTGCTATCTTATCATGCCTTTTGTAAACATACTTATAAAGGTATTTAATAGCCTTAATGATTGAGCATATCTCCACATTCATATGGCAGTCAAAAGACGCAAGGAGATATGAATTATACGGAATAACCCACTGATTATCTAAATCAGTGCCTCGAATGCGAACCGGCTCACTGATATCACGCCTCAAGTACAACGGATAACCATCTTCTGACTGCTTTGTGAATGAAATGAATTCCCTAGGATATTGTTTCTACATACGCGTTTACCAGTATACTTCACCATATAAGGATTCTCTAGGTTAAACGAACCACAAGGGCCATGCATCATATGACGCAGAACAAGGCCAAGAAGATATGGCTCGAATGGTGGTGGAATCTCTACACAAACAAACTTATCAATTTGTTCTGGTTGCCTAATCTTCGACTTATGATGTAAAATAATTAAAAAATGAGCATGCGGTAAACCGCGTTTCTGGAATTCAAACATGTGTATCATAGCCGCAATCTCAACAAAGAACTTTCGCTCTTGGATTATTTTTTTAATGCAAACAATTGAGCCCGGAAGATTCTTGACACTAAATCTGGCCTATCTTGGGCAAGTTCACCTTCTACAAGTTCTTGTTGTATCTCAACCCAATTAGTGTTGCACATCATGGTTAGAAAAATATCGGGCTTCCCATATAGTTCAACAAGCGCCATTGCATTCAAGTAACGCTTTTTCATATCTCTTAGACCACCAATGAATGAAGGTGGTAGGATAATGCGGCGATCTACATTCGCTTCACTACACTCACCACTAATCGTCGTTTCCATAATCCCTTGATATAACTTTACTCAAAGTTGAGACTTGTTGTGCCAAAAAAAAATCTAAACGCGTGTTTTCTATCTTAATGTACATATCCACAACAAATTGTTGGAATAGACGACCAGCTCTTAAAAGGTAATTGGTAATGCGTATCTGAAGTCAGTACGCATAGTATTCTCGACAAGAGACTCTATGCTTTCGATCCTTAAATCCATCCTCAGCAACTATAGTAGTAGGAAAAAAGGCTTAATAACATCATATAGTACGAATATTTATATGTATTGCTCTGTTTACAAACAATAGCCTAAAGACACTTACCACTTGCTTCATCTGAAAACAATTCCTTCGCACTCTGAGCTATATATGGAGTAATAGGGTTGTGATCATTTAGATGCGCGCGTTGATGACCATCAGGAACTTTCTTTAAGAACTGATGTCATCCATAATCCCTAAACGGAAACAACGATGGATGCTGCAATGGATCATAGCATCCATAGTAATGATATATATGGTGCGACACAGATGATTGACCCCACACAACGATATAAGGACTCCTTGTCTCATTTGATGGGAGATCGTCTATCCATATTGCAACCACTTCATCTGATGTTGGCAAAATGTACACGCGTTGATCTAACGCTGGATTCTTATTGAGCAAAACTTTAATATTCTCTGTCACATCTAAATGACGTAGCGATTGGAAAAAGTGTGCATACGGGTTGTGTTGCATGATCTCCATAACCAAGCCCACAATAGACGAATTTATTTAAAGGAAGATGCCACATCGGTTCTCATTTTCATGTTGACCATCAAAAAAATAAAGCTGTAGAAACTTGGGTTTAGCAAGACCATCGGGCAATAAGCTTGGAACATAGTGATAATGTTGGCCATGTAGCTTAAAGACATAAATGCCTTTGCAGGTACAAGCATCAATTAAACCTTCAAGTGAACTGAATGCGAACATATTGCTGTATAAACGACAATACTTCCTACAATGCATTCCAATCTCAGTTCGATTTGTGAAAAGGGCATTAAGTAGCGGAGGACACTCATTCATAGCAATTTTAATTTTGCCATCACCACAAAAAATTGACTTAGGTTCATACAAAAACTGCTTAGCACTGCAATATGTACAAAATGTAGTATCAGCAAGCTTAATGGAAGAAGGCGGACAACCATTAGCTGTAATTCATTAACAAATATTTCTCAATTTTTTCTGTTCCTCAACTTTCCCAATGTAATTAACATAAATTTAAAGACATGAAGTGCTTATACATGTGGCTACCACATATTCTAACATAAAAGCATGTAAATCAAGATTAAATGGAAAAGTGAAACTTACACATAAATAACTCCTCATCGAAGGGATTTCCATCTATAGGATGGTCTTTATTAGAAAACCTCCCTATCAACGAAGAAACACAAGTGCTAATTAAAAATGAATACTCGCTAACATTGTTGAAGAAGGAATTCAAAGTCGAGTGAAAGAAACACCTTTACGCTTGCGTTTCTTCAAGAGTGTTGTAGAAGTAGACGGCTACGAAGAAATGTAGTAAGCCCCAATAGTGTCATCTGTAGGCCCAATAAGTGAAGAACTACAACCTTCAGCCAATTCTTCAGAAGAGAAGAATTATGCACTATGTGTTTACTCTTGTACTCATGTTTGCTTGAAGAAGCTTTTGGTGTTTGCTGTTTTTTTTGCGGTGATAATCGGATGCTGCGATATGATTTCATCATCATATAATCTTTTATGAATCTATCTTCAGCTCTCAACAAAACACTAACTTCAACAGCTAACGCACAATCCTTGTACTTGAATTCCAATCATAGATCAACATAATCAGGAATTGAAATGCAGACGTGCATGACAATGAAAAACCACAACTGTGCAAATAAAACAATGTATCAAATAACCACGATCACATAGAACAAAGTGCATCCACAATCCACAGAAATATTTGGTCGGTACTGTAGCAATGCAATCACAAGCGCTAGGTAACACACTCTCCCAATGCTACACATATGCCCTATCAAAAGCCATTCATACCCAAAATTAACCACAACAACAATTGGAAGCAATAAATCAAACACATCCTACGAATGCAAGTATCAATCACAGATAATGTACTTACCATATCCTAGTTGTACACAGTTAATATGTGCCTGTCAAAGACTTACCCAAGTGATTTTCCAAGATTGTAAGTGAGCACTATGTTAGGATCAAACTTACCCTCAAATTGTGAACTGGAAAACTCAAATAGTAGATTATATAAAACTTTTTAATCCAAGGCCAGTGATAGCTAATACCACCTAACAAGCTTAACAAACTAAGATATCACAATAAACTAAACGGTAATAAGATACGACTATTGCACATCTACAACATACCATGGAATGCTCTACAACAAACTGCCAACAACCAAACAACATAGATTATTGAAGCTGTACAACATTTAAGCCAATCCACAAGCAAGCTATGCATTCTAATCCCAAAACAACCAAATTGTGTTAAGGCGATAGAAATAAGCATAACAGTACAAGCTATAATAGGTCAACAATAATCACAAAAGAGTGTTATCCTTATACATTTAACAACATACAACCTAATACAAAAAACAAATTTCTAAAAGATAACAAAATGATGGCCCGAACATATCAATCGAGCGCATACAAACTAAAGAGAAATGGACTAAATCATCAATCTCCCTCTCTCTTTTTTTAAATAAAGTAGCAAAATCAGGAGGAAGCTTAATAAGTTCAGTAGTGTGCGGTAATACCACATGAAGCCAATGCAATCTACGTTTGTTTGGGAGAGGAGGAAGTGCACCCGTGCAGGGAATCAGAGGCTCAACGTCCATAGGGGTAACACACTCATCCCTTGATTCAGCTGAAATGCCTACAACATCCCCCTCGCGTAACAGCATACTTATGAACCCAAAACTCCTAGTTTCTCTACACCTCCCTTGAGTCCATGAGTAAAAGAGTGAGCATGTTTCACATAACTCAAATGTGCCCTTGTTAGTATGCGCAACACAAAAGCCAAAATCCGTAACCATAGCATGGAAACAATGCGCAACGACCGATTCTTCCGAGACAATTAGGTTTATAGATTCTCTACCAACTTTAAAATATGTAATTTCTCCTTCTTCCGCTACAATAATAACGCAAGCTATAACTACATTACCATTAAGCGTCCCATAATGTGGATCAAGTAAACCTGAAAGCCTAGTAACATGATTTAGGAGTCTTTTGTAAGAAGTTGAAATTTTCTCACAATCAGCCATGACCTGTCACTCAAAAGCATAAGTTCCCCTTTAATTATATTCTAACTCACCCAAAAAACCCTTTAGTGCTTAAATAATAGCATGTAACTCACAATTATAAACAAAGCCTTAACTACTGAAATAATAAAATAGGCCTTATAGTCAATGGTAACAAAGTTACCTTTTTTAAACATTGTAAACAAAGACAAACACAAAATAATAGCAAATAAGAACTTCGCTTTTCGCTATACATCAAGTTGTTCGTACATCTCTAATCAACAAATGATCATTGACATGATCAGGAAACAATAACAAAAAGAATGAAAAGCACAATAGATGCAGGCCCAACAGATTAGTGACACAATCAGAAAACAGAAAATAACAAATAGAACAAACAAATACCACTCGATGCAAGAAAATATGGTTACTCAGATTTAGTTACCATGATACTGTTATATACACATTAAGAACTTCTTACAATTCTAATCAAAGCATGATCGTTCACATGATCAAAAAATAACAACAACAGTGCAAATTACAATAAATGCAACCAACAAAGATCGGTCACACAAGCCAAAAATAACAAAAAAGAACCAAAAGTACACTGTTACTAAGATTTAGCTGCCATAACACAACCACCTAAGCCCACCAAAACAAGAACAAGACCAAATCAATCCCCAAAAAACGCATACAATAAATGTAAGTAAAAGGATCAAAGCATGATCATTGACGTAATCAGGGAATAAGACAACACCAAATCAAAGAAAAATCAATACAAACCCAAAAGATCAGTAACACAAGCAAAAAATAGCAAAAAGAACAAAAAAGACATGATTGCCAAAAGTTAACTACTATAACACTATCAACTCAACAAAAAAAACCAAAAATAACCACATTTTCACTTTAAAAAAATACATTCAATAATTACAAACAAAATCACAATTGAAACATGATCAAACAAAAGCACAATGCAAGATATGATCAAGTTTTAGAGCATACCAGTGAAATGAAGATTACAATTAAACATCTAATTCGAAACAAATGAAAACCATGGTCTTGTATCCATTATAAATACATATATCCCATTTCATAAATCTTGTGTATTACTAAAGCAAGCAACCAAGAAAACGTCAGCTATGACTGCCTTTGAGAAGTGAATGAATGATTGTATTTAATATAACTATAAATAATTATAACCTTAAAATTCAGATTTTGGCTATGATTGATGATATATAAGACACCTACATGCGAAAAGTACTTGCAATAACACATGCAATCCACGACATGTGTGTAGGAATGCTAATAGATGATCGAATTCAACAAGAGGGGGGGGGGGGGGGGGGGTAAATTGTTGTGTATTAAGTTTAAGATTTTTGCCTCTAATTTTTGCGGAATTGTATCAAGAAAAGAACAGAACTTAAACTCAAAACGAAAAGAAAAATAATAAAAGGAGACAAAAATTTTACGTGGAAACCTTCTTGGCCTAATAAGAAGGAAAAACCACGACCCCCCGGAATTTCAAAATTCTCACTATGTTTTAGGCAATCAAATACAATTACATAAAACAATATGCTTCACTTGAAGCTTCTCTACTCTAGGCCTACTTCTCTTCTCTTTCTCTTCTCACGCTTCTCTTGAAGCTTCTCTATTCCCCTAGACTTCCCTTAAGTCTAGTTACAACAAAACACTCAATTACCCTTACAAGGCCAATTCGTAAGAAGATTAAAAATTAAAATAATTACTTAAGAAAAATATAATAAATTAATTGGCATTTAAAAACAGAAAATATTTTTCTTAAAGATTTCCCTTAAATGGACACTCTTGGATAGATATCGGTATGAGCAAAGTTCCTCCTATTTATAGTGGGAACAGCCAACAGTTACCTCAGACACACCTCCCACTATCATCCACGTTCTCAAAAAAAATGGTAGTGGAATTGCCAAAAAATAAATGACCGGCTGTCATTTGCTCAGAGAGAAAATCAATTTCCTTAAGCTAAAAATAGCATAGGAGTTAAAAACACAAGATCCTAAAAAATAGGAGATCTTAAGAAAGAAAAAGTCTTTTAGCCGTCCAAATTTAAAAGGAGACTTATTCAAAATGAAGAATAAGTCTTCTCCACATTTTAGGCGTTTAAAAAAACTTTTTGCCAATTAATAAATTAATTTAATTAAGCAACTAATTAAACTTTTAATCTTTTACATTAACTAAAAACAGAAAACATAATTATCGTAACTTCCAGTCAATGTATTCTCCAGACCTGTATCGTGGGGAACAATGTACTGTCTCCATCTACAACTTTCGTTAGAACATTAAATCTCGGAACAGTAAGCTGACTTCTAAAGCAATTGTCCAATTTCTTGGATATTCAAGATACGTACAGCTTCCACGAACCAAGTCATAGGCTTCATCAACGATTAACACAATCGGATATTCACCTACAAAACAATCTCTAAAACATGCGTTTGTTTATTTAAAAGTGAAGTCATCATCAAAACCTAAGAGGCCAACAAATTCCCCCTTTTTGATGAAGACAAACTTTGTAAACAAACTTAAGTTAGATAGAGTAAAACAAAATTCTTAGAGTATACTAGAGATTAAAGTAACTCTAAATAACTTAGTAAATTAATTCGTGACACTATAACTTACCAAGCACTTATAGTAGAACAATTTTCTCCATCCAAAACATAACATCCAAAAATACTTAAACAAAATAATTAAACTAACACAAATTAGTAAGTAATTAAACAAATTTAGAATTTAGAACAATTAAACTTAATCAACAAGGATCAACATAGATAATGATTTTAAGCCTAGCAGATCACAAATTATTTTCATAATCATAGTAAGTCATAGATATCACAGTCCATTATAAAGCAATAAAAATCAGTCAAGATAGGAGACTGTGAATTCACAGCTTCTCTTAAGTTTGTGCATATCTTCCCTCTTTTGTCATCATTCAAAAAGAATTGGGGGGCATCAAACCTCAACACAAACCATATAGATTTGTCAGTGATGAATGCAAGAAACAACAAATGAAAGTAAGTCCCATGAAAAGCAATTTAAATCTGCACAGAGTTAATCATTACAGACCATAAAAACAAGAAAAGAAATAGTAGCAGGTGTTCACATACAAACGTGTACCCCAGATGGTACAAAAACAAAAGGAGAAATTGTTTAATAAGTGTTACAGCCAACAAATCATTAGAATTTATGGGAAGAGAATTAGGGAACAGTCTCTTCTTCATCTATGTATTCGGTCTGCACTTCAACAGTATCCAACTTTGCACCAAGACGGTTCTCCATCAAGGTAAGTTGATCAACAATTGAAGCCAGGGAGACTCGAACTTCGTCTTGAAAAGCAGTGAATTGAGACTGTAGGTCAACGAGCTTGGAGAGAATGAGGTTTGAAGAAGCTGCAGGAACAGAATCAGGGTTAGCACAACCATTACCTGGTGAGGATTGAGATGGTGGTGGTGTAAAGTGAATAGGTGATTGAGGTGGTGATGGATTGTGATGTGGTGGTGATGGACTGTGATGCGGTGATGATGTGGTTGGCTTGGTAGCGGGAGGTTCATTTGATGTGGATTCAGGCATGGTCTCAAAAGTGGTATCATCAACCATTGTAGCCTTTTGTTTTGCAGCTAACCTCCTACTCTTCCTTTGAACAAATTTAGCCTTTCTCCTTAAGGCTATCACTGTCTCTTCATCACTTGAGTCAGTATAGAGATTGTGATGAGCATCTTCTCCTAAGGCTTCCTCCTGATATGCTTCCCCCTTACTAACTTCTCCTTCCTGTTCCTCTTCTTCTCCTGTTTTAGTGGGAACAGGCCCTTGTTCTTTTTCCTCTTTTCCTTCTTCCCTCAATTTTTCTTCTTCTTCCTCAATTCTTTCCTCATCAGATCCTACTTCAACAACTTCCTCTAATTCATGTATTATCATCCCTTCACTATTTAACTTTAGGTGCAAATTTTGCAGGCATTTAGCACCTATTTTCATATTGGGGCCCATTGGGAACTCCAACCCTTCCAAAGGGACATCAAATTTTTTGAAAATCCAAGTCAGTAACCCTCCATAACCAACGAAATTCTTCCTTTCAATACAATCGGACAAATGAGAAATCATCAAAGATGGAAAATTTATCTTTATTTGATTAGCCATGCAATAGATCAATGTAGCATCACGTAAACTTACTTCACTTCGTTTGGAGTTTCTTGGCAAAATAAATCTACGTGCAATATTGTACAGTAATTTATGCAGAGGTTTCAAAATGTTGTGGCTAATTTTCCCTTTTCTTTCAACTCCTAAAAATTTTAAAATCGTTTTTTCATTTATTCCAGAAAATACTATTTTTGAACCAACACAGTAAGTATCAAACCCAACATTTGGAACATTGAACCATTCCCCCAGCAATATACTATTAAATTTTATTTTAATGTTCTTGACAGTATTAGAACATACTCCACAATCATTTGAGAAATTTGAAATAAATTCTCGCATAATATTTGGAAAAATGGAATTGCAACTAAACTTTGACATCAAAACTTCCCATTCTTGATATTGCAGAATGTCATGCAGTTGAGGGAAATGGATAGAGTCATACCAGTATTTGTGTAGTCCGAAACCAACAGACATTTCCTTTGATATTTCTTCAGCACTATTGGGGTCACTCTGCTTCGAACGTTTGACTACTTTGGAAGATGAACCACCTTTTGGTGATGAGATCTTGCGTTTGGTTCCGGTAGGTTCAGTACATTGTTTGGGTGATTCTTGTGTGGTTTCTTCGGTTGTGGGTGGTGCAACATCCAGTAATGGTGGAGGAAGAACTACTCTCAGTGGTTTTGGCTGGTTTTGTGTACGGGATTTGGGAGTTTTCTTGCTGGATTTAGAGGATTTTGGGGTTTTCATTTTTGAATTTTGAAAGGCTTGAAAGAGAGAGGAGAAGGACGGTTTCTTGAAGAAGAAGAGTGTTTATGCGTGTTATGACGTAAAGGGAAGGCTTTTAAAAGATTGAAATGACGGTTACCTTAAGTCCCATCTCTTTATTGCCATTTTCATTACTTGAGAGAAGATAACCGTTTCCCATTTTATTGATTTGTGTTGACTATTTATTATAAAGATATGGAATATGAATTAAAAAAAATGAAAACAAAATAAGATAATATTAAGTTATAAAAATTATGAATTATGATATTATGAAATATTATATGAAGAAAATAAAGAACATACTGCTTTGGTCTGATCAAATTAACAATATGCAGACGAGAAGACATTCATAGTACAAACTTTATTAAGTGTTTACCTGATCCATTCAATAATTGATACTCAATCAAGATATTGAGGTTGATTCCGACCTTTTCATTCTCATGATGCTTTAATGGGAAATATATGCAACTTACTTCAGTGGAGCTTGATCATATGCTTCGCCCTCATCACTCTCCCTCAATGCAATGCAATGCAATGCAAACGAAGCTCCAGTACCTACTACGCCTGTCTATGATCGTTCTGCTGCTCGACATTAGACCAAAGGGCAATGTGTCATAGCAGGACAATCATAGAAAGTCATCAACAATCAAACATAAACACAAACACGTACACGTCAGTATCTAACATCAAATATAATAAGGCCAACTACTAGATAGCATTATATCATAAAACAAAATAAGATGATTTCATAAAACGCAAGCACAGATAGTAACCGTTTATTGGCCACTTATACTTCTTAATTTCATTACGTGCTTTCCAACCCGAACCATGTGTTCTTGGGTAGAATCAAGGTCTTCACGCTCCTCTTTTTAAACATAAACTCTTGCAAAACACGTATAGTATCAACTCGATCAAGGCATTAACAGAATACCTAACACATGACCTTATAGAGCTTGTCTATCTTAAGGTAAGTGTGATCATAGTCTGTAATACCCTTGAGGCAACTTAACTTAGGCACACTTCTCACTAGCATAAACTATTCTATCAATAAGTAGATGTTCTATCAATGAGTAAATATTTTATCAAAAAGTAAACGTTCTATCAATGTGTAAGCTTTCTATCAAAGAATAAACCTTCTATCATTAAATAACTTTCGATCAATGAATAAATTTTCTATCACTGAATAACTTTCTATCAGTGCATTATTCTCTATTTCCTGGCATAGTGACACGGCCAAGGGCGTTATCGGCTATCCGGCGCCCATGGCAAAGTATGAGCTCATGCCCCCTCCAGCTGACCCTTTCGGGTCCTACCTTTGGGAAAAACTAACACACTGGGGTTCTAAACCATTGAAGAGGCCACCATATTGGGGTTTGCAAGGCCCGCATGGTAACACCTCGGTCAAGGGGCGGTATGGGCCATCCGGCGCCCAGTGACCCAAGCATGCTCATACCCCCCTTACGGTGGTCCCGTCGAACCTCACCTAGGGGACTACTAAATCAACCGGACATAATCCAGTTGAGTCACGCCAGCTAATCATAATCTAATACTTTATCAGATAGGAATAACTTCCACTTTTGATTAATAATGAGCGCCCTGGGATAGCAGCATGCCAAAACCCACTGAGCCACTCATCAAAATATGAAATTCACCTCTAAAGGAGTCATTCTAACTCCAAGTAAAGCATAATCCAATTCTTAAATAGATAAGGGAATGGTCCCCGCCTCCTGCTAATACTCTCATTCTCTATAGCTATGCTAAGCGCAAGGATTTCATAATCGATAGCTCTTCATATAAAAGTGTACTCACTAGTATCTCATAGTTTCAATGAAATGTATATTATCACAATAAACAATAATTTCTTAAAGAAAATTGAATATAAGGGTTAGTTACTGCGTGTACATACCTGTAAGCGTCACTGCATGATCAAAAGTCACAAAATCACCCGACTAAGGCTATAATTTCCTCTTACAAAATGGGCACCTATATAAGTTATGAGTAGAACTAATAAGTTCCCTTAACTACTTTGCCATACCAAACTAAATACCAAAGTAACCGCTATCACCCATTCAACATTAGTTTTCGATTACTCTAGCACGCACACAACTCATTCAATACAAGTCAAAATCATTAACTCAACACAATATAAGTCTTTCCATCAATTTAAAGTAGAAGTATGTGTGAATTGTTTCTTTACATTAACTAATTTTGAGCGTATCGGCTCGCGTTACCCAAAAATAACTAATCACAACCAAATCATACAATATTTAATATAACATTAATATAATGATAAGGCAAATCTTAGAGTTATCGTATCGAGATATCATTTGTTACATTCTCCAAAGCTATTAAGAACTATAGTCAAAACAACACGACAATTAACTTTAACAACCATCGACGATAAGTTGACATTATGCTCTTGGCTTACTAATATCATGTATCTATAACTTCAATAACAACCTAATAAGGGTATTTGTAATTCACAACAATCAAACCACAACAATTAGTAGCTATTATTCTCAATTTAATCAATAAAAATCACTTTCATAGTCAACTAACATCATCACCATTACTAATTATTCAAAATAATAATCAATCACCAAATCTTAAAACAACTTTTAAAGTTATTTAATCAATCATCACCAAAATATAGTATAAAACACACATTATTAGTGGTTTCATCTCTAAATCCAAGCACTAATCGTTTCGTGTTCAAAGATAACATATTTAATTACTACCCATACTAAGATTCGAAGAAACTAATACAAAATCAACACACCACCCATAATTTAAAATCACGCTTCAAATTCTGAGTCATAAACATGTTTAATTCATCAATCAAATTCTTACCCACCAAAAAGATTCAATGAAATTAACACAAAACCAACATCAAACTCAATACACTTAATAAAACTCCAATTAAAGATAGAAAATTAATTAGAGGAAAGAGGAGATGGCTCACAATGGGGGGACTAGAAAAGGGTGAGAGTATGGGTAGCTATTGTGGTGATGTTGGAGGACGGACAGTCGGCTGCTTCTGGTGGAGTCCTTTTGTGCGCCTGTCGCTGAGGGGGAAGAGAAGACACGGCCTATTGTCGGTGTCTGGGCTGCTACTTGCTGCTCGTGGGAAGAGGTGACACGGCTGTGCAGGTGGTTGCTCGTGGGTGGATGGTTGGGGCCAGCTACAGGCGGCATAACAAGGGGGAAAAGAGAGAAAGAAGGAGGAGAAGAAGAGAAGAAAGTGACGGCTGGTGGGGGGAAGCAACGAGGGTTTCATGCCCTTTTTATCATGGTTATTTTTATTATAATGATAATCATTATTATTATTATTATTATTATTATTATTATTATTATTATTATTATTATTATTATTATTATTATTATTATTTATTATTATTATTATTATTATTATTATTATTATTATTATTATTATTATTATTATTATTATTATCATTATTATTATTATTATTATTATTATTATTATTATTATTATTTATTTATTTATTTATTTATTTATTTATTTAGTTATTTATTTATCTATATTCATCTTCTTGCAAGGGACCTTCGTGTACTCACAAATTTAATAAAATAATAATTTTAATTCGAAATTCTTTATTTTAGAAATCGTGATTGTATTTTTAATATAAATATTTGTTAATATTTAAATTCGTATATGAAAAGAGTTTATTAAAACTACTTCTAAATTAATTTAACATAATTATAAAATCTCCAAAAGTTATTAAAATATTAATTAATGAAGTCAGAAAATCTCGGGGTGTTACATACTACCCCCCTTAAAAGGAGTTTCGTCCCCGAAACTAGAGTAACAAGTGTACAATTCATGAAAATTCGTATTTCTAATAACTCAAGAAGGTTATTTAACTATTTTAAGCTCCAGAATTGACTCAAGGATCGTGACTTTATTGACACTATTAACAAAAGGATAGTCAATCTATTAGAATATTCATACATATCTCATTTCGAGTATTTATAATCGCCTAAATTGGCTCAAACAACTAATCAAAAGCAAGTAAATATCACACCAATTGATTCAAAAAATCAATCAAAAGCATGTAGATATCACACAAATTGGTTCAAACAGTCAATCAAAACCATGTAAATTTTAATAGGTTGTTATCATAGACGCGAAAATGCATGAAAGCGCAGGAGGAAATGCGTGTAAACACACGATATTCTATCGCATTCTACCCCCCTTAAAACTTAGTTACGACCCCGTAACTCACTAAACTCGAAACATATACAAAAATAGTGTGGTTAGACCATGGAACTCTAATTATTTAATATCTTTAATCTCAGTACTACACACCTTAGTATCTAGGTCTCAATGTGTTCTCTTAGTAAGACAACTGTTCTACAAGCTTTTTGGAGGGTTTGAGCAAATGGGTTTCCAATACTGGTCCCGTTTGAGAAAATGAAGCAGTGGGAGGATGAATATTGTTGTAGGATTTGCGGGATAGAAGGGAAGGAGAGGAAATGGTCAAAGCAGAATCCATTTGAGGAATAAATGGAAGATTTCAAGACATAAATGAAGAGAACAAAGAAAGATGAAGGTGAATGTGTAGAAGTTTCGAACTCTGAAAGTGTGATGGGAGCCAAAGAAGGCTATTAGCAGCAAGATGAAGTCACGAGGAGGATGGGAGCGAATTCAAGACGTTACAGGAATGAGTTTTTCGAATGAACAAGCAGCAAGAAATGAATGAAAAATGCTGAAATGAAGAAGATTGGGTTTAATGAATCATGTGACTGTCACGTGACGGTCAACGGTTAAATTAAACGGTCAAAGGGTAAAAACCGTTATAAGGTAGTGTTTTGCAAAGAAATGTATTATATAAGGTAGTTTTTTGCAAAAACGTTTACATAAGGTAGTTTTTTACAAAAAGGGGTATAGATTAGGTAGTTTCTTATAATTTTCTCTTTCATTAATCATATATGATCAAATCATTTTATAACATTTTAAATCATTCATCATGACTTGATTAATAGATTAACAACTCAAATTAATAACTCAAAACATAATACATGTTTCAAGTATATAATCAAATTATATATATAACACATTTTAACAAGTTACTATAGTTAATAATTATACGTTCACAGCCATGATACTAGTACACATATCGTATTTATTCAATAATAACACCCTTTATCCACCATAATATCAAATTCTATTTACGACAATATGAGGATGATTTAGAATCATGAAGGGCAATGTCAAAGGTCACCAACACTTTTCAGCTATTCATTTACCATACGACTAGATATGTTGAAAGTATATGATTTATTTCAATTAAGATCACGAGCTAATATATGACTAAAGTAATGCATTATGTACATATATAATGATGGTACTAATGGTACTAATAGGGTAATAATAATAGTAATGATCAACAAAGATGACATTTTATGTATGCATAAAAATATGCACGATGAAAAATAACTGATGAAAACACCTACATCGCCGCGATTTCCAATATCAATAGCAAAGCAGTCATGTATCATACAGTTTGATAAAGTTGTGATACCAACACTAATTTCACAATATCCAACCTACATCATAACATTTCCATCACAATACTACCTCTAACTATAAGACCGTTATCGCAACCATATGACTGCTACATTAACAATTCTAACACTATACTAAAGTACAACAACACAAAGCTAACAAATAAACGCAACACTTCAGATTATGCATTACAATTATTCCTTCGCAAATAAGTGGAATTCAATCATCCTTCGACCTAAGATGCGAAACTTAGAACTAACAACTATAACATAATCGTTTGTATTAAAACACGTCAAAGTTTGAAAACTCTTTTCATCAAATGCTTATTACGATCCAATGATTTAGTAACATCAAATTAAAACTCTTCTTAACACAAGTGTGAATATTATTTAACTCTCTTTATCGCATAATAATGATTGTGTATAATAATCGTTTAAGACATAATCCATTATCTCGATTCTTCTCTCAAATTATAATTATTCGCATACTCATTGTCGTTTCTTCAATGTTTAAGTTTAAAACACCTCTTGACTTTTATTAGGACCACATTATCTTTAGTAACTCTCCAACTTAATTTACCACATAACATCAATCATTATTAAAACAGTAACTTGCGTAAAGTCAACTTCATTTAGAATCTCATCTACATCTTATCATTTCAACACGCTGGCAGGACTATTAAATTGGTGATCAATGAGATACTCTAAAATACTTAAAACATTTAACTGTATCTTACGTGCACAAAGACGCTTATTCCTCCTCATCATCAGGTAATTTTATCCTTATGTGTTGTAACTGCCCAGAAGGCCATGAGGAAAACAAATTATAATATCACAGATTCCTTTTTAATTTCAAATATCATTTTATCCAGCTAACGCTTTAAAACCGTCACGATTCTTCTTCACATTATCATCCCATTAAAACATTCATCACTTTATATAAGCATTCAATGAGACAAAATGTCTTAATTTTTTTTTGACAACAAATAGTTATTTAAAGGTCGTTATCACTCGGCAAACATGAAATACTATATTCATTATGATGAGAGTTGGATGCTTACAAAAATCAAAATCAATGACAGGGCACCCTTATAGTATATAATTCATCAAAATATATATAAAGTGATTACTAAGGCTAATAGGTTGACTATCT
The DNA here is from genome assembly GCF_026212465.1 of Amaranthus tricolor. Taxonomy (NCBI): domain Eukaryota; kingdom Viridiplantae; phylum Streptophyta; class Magnoliopsida; order Caryophyllales; family Amaranthaceae; genus Amaranthus; species Amaranthus tricolor. The sequence continues at coordinate 13,955,545 of NC_080053.1, forward strand.
TTTTTACTCTCAACTGATTCTCAAGGTCTCACTACAAGCATAAGATGTTGGGTTTAGAACTAACAAATATATATTACATTAACCAATTTAAAGCATCAGTCTCAATCACCGTATGAGACTAAAAACGTTTATTGGTAGACACGATTATGCCCCACTAAAACTGAACACCAATGTTACTATAGTTAATTACAAAGGTCAAGCGCCTCCACCTAGTAAGAATTATAACTTCAAATGAAAATATTAAGGCAATTCTAGTTTGAACAACAATACTAATGTGATAATTTAGTTCAAATGATATAGCATTATCTTTAAACACTTAGAGATGTTGAAAACAATCTCTTAACTTCAACTCATCACTATATGAAGAATATATCAATAATAATCTTATAAATCATGGTTCAAAATTGGGGGTTGAATTCTCAAACTATAAACTCTTAACGTGCTCTCGAACTTCTCCTTATATTTAGGTTTTTACGCATCTATACTTTAGCTATGACCGCATTATTATCATCAACTGGTGATTAAAACTTTATTTACAAGATATCGCATACAAGATCCCTTTCTTTCGTTTACAATATATCGAATTCTTATTACCCTTTAGCTCTTATCCTTATTCTAGTTCAAACTACTTACGCTTATACTTGCATAGTCATTAAACATATTCAAGAGAATTATGATCACCACTTCTATGTTATAATGAACGAATGCACTTGACAAAGGGGATGCTCAAGCAGATAAATAAACAGTGGGTTCATGTATAGAATCAATATCAAAAATCGTAAGCTTTATAAAAACAATTAACATGAACAAATATTCAAACACATAAGACTAAATTTCATATAATCATCACAAGCAAGAGAAAGTTCCCGATGCAACCAACTTCTCTAGAGTTTCATCATTCATACTTCATATCTCCATAATGATTACTTATAATACAACTCATGAGTAGAACCAAATACTCAAGAATTTCATTATTTCTTGATAATACATAATTCAAATCTACTGATTTGTTTAATCATGTCATCATTCAAACCACCATCATAATTTTTATTTATAATAATAACACAGATAAGAATGAGACTCATAACAAGCTAAACAAACTATATATTTATCTATGCACATGCAATGATAATCATTATGCATGAATATGTAATATGCACCTATCCCATATCTTCCAAAACTCTCACGAATAACTTCTAACTTCAAGCAATTTCTCAATGAATTTGACGACACAAAGCGTCGAAAATAGGGACCACTGGCTCTGATATCACCTGTAACACCTCTGAATTTCCGACCCCTTAACGAAACCAAAACCGTAAAGGACGGAAGGAAATTCGGGTGTTACATAAAAGAAAAGGAAAAGAATTTGGATAAATTTTAAATATTAACTTTAAAAAGCTGAGTGGAAATTTTGGCAGCATCTCTTCTAAAAATCGAACATGTGGTAGAGCACTTAACAAAATAAAAACGTTGAACTAATCTAAGGCATCATTGCCTTAAAAATCTCACACCACGGCGGGATGATTCGTCGCCGGCTTCTCAAATCAACATGCCAAGCATGGATCGTGGTTCCAGTGTCGACGTTTGCGTTTTAAAATGACTTAACTTCTCAAAACCATACAGAGTTATAAACTACGCAGCAGAAATACAAATATACGAGGAAGGACACAAGGCCTCATAACAAAACATATCCAACCAAAGTTTACAAAAGATAACCAAAGCTACAAAATCGAAAGATAGCGGTATGACACAGGTTATGCTTCACCCTTATCACTCTCCCCCAATGCAATGCAATGCAATGCAAAAGAAGCTCCAATACCCGCTACGCCTGTCTATGATCCTCCTTCTGCTCGACATTAGACCAAAGGCCAATGTCTCATAACAGGACAATCATAGAATGTCATAAACAATCAAACATAAACACAAACACGTACACGTCAGTAACTAACATCAAATATAATAAGGCCAACTACTAGATAACATTATATTATAAAACAACATAAGATGATTTCATTCTCTATAGTTAATCTAAGCGTAAGGATTTCATAATCGATAGCTCTTCATATAAAGTGTACTCACTAGTATCTCATAGTTTCAATGCAATGTATATTATCACAATAATCAATAATGTCTTAAAGCAAATTGCACATAAGGGTTAGCTACTGCGTATACGTACCTGTAAGCATCACTGCACGATCAAGAGTCACAAAATCACCCAACTAAGACTCTACTTTCCTCTTATGAAATGGGCACCTATATAAGTTATGAGTAGAACTAATAAGTTCTCTTAACTACTTTGCCATACCAAACTAAATGCCCCAGTAAACACTATCACCCATTCAAAATGAGTTTTCGATTACTCTGGCACGCACACAACTCATTCAATATAAGTCAAAATCATTAGCTCAACACAACATGAGTCTTCCCATCAATTTAAGAGAAAAAGGATTTTGTGAATCATTCCTTTACATCAACCAATTTGAGTTATATCGATCCACATTACTTTAAGATAACATATCAATTCACACTTAAATCTTGCAATGTTAATGTAGTGCTAATATGACGACAATGACGAATCTTAAGTTTATCACATCGCAATATCATCTATTATATTCTTCAAGGTTAAGACATCATAACTAGTAAATTTAATAATTCTCAACAAGTTGACACTATGTTCATAGCCTTACTAATATTATTTACTTATAATTTTGATACCCTAACAAGAGTACTTGTAATCAACATTAATGCTTTCTTTTACTTCAACAAGGCCAATTAAAATTACCATTTCTAACAAAACTCTAATATTCAACACAAATAAAGTTGTTCATGTACTAAGACATCATCAAAATAGCACACAACCATTATTTTCATTCATACTTTAAACTCTATGTCATAAATATGTTCAATTCATCAAACACTCTTACTCACAAAAAGATTCAATGAAAACAATACAAGTTCAAAACTTTTCATTCATATTTCAAAAACCTAATTCATAAGTACATTCAAGTCATCAATCCAATTTTCACTCATTACAAGATTCAATAAAAATCATACAAAGTTCAACCCTTTTCTCATAAACTTTATAAATTTTAATTGGAAATAAGATGAAATCAAATAAGAGGAAGGAGATGGCTCACGAAATAAAACTAGCAAGAGGGTGAAGAAGTGAAAGGAGGTCGCGGAGGTGGTGGCGCAGGGCCAAAAACCAGCTGCCTGGGTCCTGTTTGCTGGCGGCAGGCTGAGTAAGGAAAGCTACTGCAGTTGTGACTCCTTGTGGGGAAGGGAGGCTTTCCTTGCTGCGGTGGCTGCTCACGGTGGAGGGGAAAAGGCAGGCGGCCTGTGTTGGCTGCTGCTGGGGCTCCATGGGCAGCCTCTCGAGGCAGCAACTGCGGCACACAAGGAGGAAAGGGAGAAGAGAGGCAAAGAGAAGGAGGAAGGTGGCGGCGTGATTCTTTGTGAGTGAGGGAGGGAGTACTCACAACCCTAACCCATCCTTTTATATTATTTATCTATTTATTTATTTATCTAGATTCATCTTCTTGCGAGGCCCAATTAAGAACTCACCTCCGTATGCTCATACATTTTAATAAAAATAATTATTTTGATTCGAAGCTCTTTATTTAGAAATCGTAATTGTATTTTTAATATAAATATATGTTAATATTTAAATTCGTATATGAAAGGAATTTATTAAAACTACTTCAAAATTAATTTAATAAATTATAAAATACCCACAAGTCATTAAAATATTAATTAATGACGTCACAAAATCTCGGGGTGTTACACCACTGGTCAAGATGAAAGTAAATAGAAAATTTTGAATCAGAAAAGCGGTAAGAACCATAAGATAATTTTTTGATGTTAGTGTGCTCCAATATATTGCCAATGACACTAATGCGTATGAATTATGGATGAAACTTGAGGCTATGTATGGGAGGAAGAATACCTTAAGTAAAGCGTCATTGATGAGAAAATTGGTAAAGTTATAATTTCATGATGGTAATAGCATGGTAGTATATTTGAATGAATTTCAAGGTTTGATTAATCAATTGTCTGCAGTGAAAATTTCTTTAGATGATGAGTTGCAGGCACTCTTGCTACTTTCCTCATTGCCAGAGAGTTGGAATACACTATTTGTATTACTTAGCAATTCTTCTCCTGATGGTAAGTTGACAATGGATAGCATCAAAACTAGTCTATTGAATGAAGAGACTAGGAGAAAGGAAATGGGTTCCTGCATTCATTCTGAAGCTCATTATGTTGCACAAGATTCTAATAGGAGGAGAAGCAAAAGTCGAGCTTCTCGAGGTAGAGACAATTCTAGAGACAAGTCTAAATCCAAGAGTAGAATTATTTGTCATTACTACGACAAACCGAGTCACGTTAAAAGATTCTGCAGAAAGATTAAAAGAGACAAGTTGAAAGAAAGAAAGGGTGATTCCTCTGAATCGAAGTCTGATGAGAAAAATACTACAACTCTAGCAGCTAATGATGATGATTTACTTTTCATTGGCGATAAAGAGTGCTTGAATATAGCTTGTGATGAATGCAATTGGGTCATTGATTTGGGTGCTTCATATCATCTTACTCCATACCAAGACTAATTCTCTTCCTACAATAATGGTGATTTTGGTAGTGTTAGAATGGGAAATGATGGGTCATCCAAGGTCGTTGGCAAAGGCACTATTTACTTGGAGAGTTCCACTGGTTGCAAGCTGATTTTGAGAAATGTTAGACAAGTTCCCGATATCAAATTGAATCTCATTTCTATAAGTAGGCTTGATGAAGAGGGTTACTTCATCCACTTCAATGATGGTGAGTGGAAGCTCTACAAGGCAAATATTATAGCGGCTCGAGGTAAGAAGCAAGGCTCTCGTTATATGATGCAAGCTAAGGTTTGCGCGGGTGAGGTAAATGTTGCAGATGATTGCTCTAGTGTGTTATGGCATAATAGACTTGACCATATGAGTGAGAAAGGTATGAAGATGCTCTCTAAGTAGCAGTATCTCCCTAATGTCTCATGTATGTCTCCTAAATCCTATATTGATTGTTTAGCTGGTAAACAACATAGGGTTGCTTTTCATTCTCGCCCACCATCTAGGAGAAAGTATGCTCTTGATCTTGTCCACACTGATATATGTTATATGGATATTAAATCCCATAGTGGTGCTATTTACTTTTTTTCTTTTATTGATGATTATTTTAGAAAAGTGTGGGTTACTATTTTGAAAACCATGGATCGGGTACTTTTTGCTTTCAAGGAATTTCAAGCTAAAGTTGAGCGAGAAACAGGTAGAAAGCTCAAGGTTGTTAAAACTGATAATGGTGGTGAGGACAGAGGCCCATTTGGAAGCTAATGCAAGAGTCAAGGCATCAAGCTTGAGAAAATAGTTTCAAAGACACCTCAATTAGACGGAGTTGCAGAGAGGATGAACTAAACAATTGAAGAAAGAATCTAATGTATGCTCTCTCATGCGAAGTTGTCCAAGTCTTTTTGGGCAGAGGCATTGGTTACAGTTGTGTAATTGATAAATCTTTCACCTTCAAATCCTCTTGACGGTGATGTTCCTCAGAAATTTTGGACCGGTAAGATGTCTCCTACAAGCACTTGAGGATATTTGGATGTTGTGCTTTTGTTCACATTCCTAGAGATGAGAGATCCAAGTTAGATAAGAAGACAAAGCAGTGCATATTTTTGGGGTACTCTGAAGATGCTCTTGGATACAAGTTATGGGATCTAGTAGACAGGAAAGTTCTTAGAAGTAGAGATGTTGTGTTCTTTGAAGATCAAACTATGGAAGATATTGAAAAGCAGAAGCAACAAACATCCTCTCATACTCCAATCACTTTTGATCCAGTCTTACCAAAGATGACTTCTAGAGTTGAAGGGGGAGATTTTTACAACATGATGATGAAAATGTTGGTGATGATGGTCATGATGATCAACCAAGGGTTGAGCCACGAGTTGTTGAACCGTGACCAAAGGCTGATGATGAGAAGATCTACTAGAGGACGACATCCTTTTGTGAGGTATCCTACTACAGAGTTTGTGTTACTAAGTGATTGGGGAGAACCAGAAGATTTTCAGGAGGCTATGTCACATGAGAAAAGTAAGGAGTGGTACAATTCCATGCAAGATGCGATGAATTCCTTGCATGAAAATCACACTTATGATCTAGTAAAGTTTCCTAACGGCAAACAAGCACTCAAGAATAATTAGGTGTTTAAGTTGAAGCCATAGAAGATTGGTCAGCCACCTAGGTTCAAGGCTAGGATTGTTGTGCGAGGCTATAAGCAGAAGAAAGGGATTGATTTTGATGATATTTTTTCTCCAAATGTCTTCAATCAGAGTTATACTTACTTTGGTCGCAAGCATGAATTTGGATATTGAGCAACTTGATGTGAAGACTGCTTTCCTCCATGGTGACCTAGACGAAGAAATTTACATGGAGCAACCTGAAGGTTTCGAGGTCAAGGGAAAGGAGAAACTTGTGTGTTGCTTAAAGAAGAGTTTGTATGGTCTTAAGTAGGCGCCTCGACAATGGTACAAGATATTTGAGTCATTCATGGTTAATAATGACTTCCACAAGACACATGCAGATCTTGCGTGTTTGTGAAGAATTTTGCTGAAGGTGATTTTCTCATTCTCTTGTTATGTGTTGATGATATGTTGATTGTAGGTCGTGATTCCAACAAACACTATATCCAACGATGATATCAACCCAAAAATCACAAATAAGAACGAATGAACTCTATCATAAAACACCATGAAAAAGTTTGAATTTTATCACAATTTGTGTTTTCAAGCTCATCTCCCAAATGAAAGTATAGATTTCCTCACTCAAATATTACCCATCATATATATGAAAAACAAGAGGAAGGTCTCCTCACTCAATGAATGTGTACGTATATAAATGTGATAATCACTATGTGAAGTACAAGAGGAAAAGGGAGAAATAATATGAGCAACAAATGAATGAATAAAGTCATGATAAACCAACAACCACTGGACTAACCAAAAAGCCCACAATACAATATAACTCACACTAACCCCACTATCACTACGCTATCCTTTAGGTCAAAAGAGGGAATATTTGGCTCATGTGGAGGTTAAATAATGTGGCTACAAAATAAAAGGAAAAGGCAAAAACGTGGCTTAACCTAAAGTCAATTTACGTCCATAGTAGGCTATTTGGCTATTTAGTTCAAATCTAACAAACGTGTTATCATCCCTGGCCCTAGGAAAAGCAGGCTATGCTGGAGGAGAACAGACACAATACTTAGACCCCCTAACTAGCACTCAAAATGAATGGAATTTGCAAGGAGTCCAAAAAGGCTTAATCCTCACAGGCTAGTCGAAATGTGCCTCAAAAGGTAGTCATCCAACCCAGATCCCCCAAGTCAGGCGGAAGACGATCTATTACTTGGTCCCAAGATAGGCACAGGGCTAAGAAAATATGAGTATGCATAAGGCCACAAAAGTACACACCAAAAGCTTGCATGCTAGTTTCACAACTCAATACATTTTTATTGAAAACAGAAAAAACAAAGCATGAATATGCAATATATACAGTATGTCATGAATGCAAGGTGACATGTAAAATATATACAAAATAATACATGCCATGCACTAACCTAGACCTAAATGACACTAAATGCACAAACAAATGGGTAATAGTGACAATGATGTTGACAATTCTACTCCCCCAAGCCAAGCCTTTGCTAGTCTCTAGCAAAGAAGGAGAGAGAAGGAAAAGACGAAATGTTGAAACAGAGGTCAACAGCATTGTCACAATACCCAACACAAATAAAACATAGTCAATAATAGAGAGAGAAAAAGGTCATACCTAGGCTAGGAGGGCTTTCACTCCTAGTACTACCATTACCGCCATCATAATGGGCAAAGAACTCTCCGCTCCTTGGAAGAAGTAGAGGCAAGAAGCGGGAGGCTAAAGTGATTGCCTCCCCTAAGCCAAGGTGAAGCTATATTCTTAGTTTTTTATGTATTGATCTTTTGAGCCTTCTTTCTCCTTTTCCTCGCCCTTTCGGGACCGCCAGCATTGACCCTCTCAACATCATCAAATCAATCACAAACAAACCTTGTCGAGGGTCAATGCTAATGGTCGTTTGGATCTGCAAGTTCTAACAGACAACACTACAAACCAAACGTGAGCACTGACTAGCAAAAATGCAATGCAATGAAAGAGAACAAAAATGAAACAAAAAATAATATTTACAGTAGGGTTACCTCCCAATAAGCGCTTCTTTAAGGTCTTTAGCTAGACCTGAGTCACTATATAGTGAGTCAAACTCCGGAGGAGTTTGTCAAACTCACTCCTCACAACAGCAAAAGTTGGGGAGTGCAAGAGGGAGAGAAGAAAGAAGAAAAGAAGAAACAAAACAAAGATCGACTTTTCATAACGAGATGAAAAGCCGAAGGAAGAGCGAATGAAGGGAGAGGGCAGGGGAGCAAGCGGTACGACATCACAAGCATCAAGTTAAGCATGATGGAGGGCGATGGGAAGCATCTCACAATGACTAGGAGGTGTAGGGTGAGACTCAACAAAAGGCACACTAAGGGTATGCACTTGAGACTCCTCAATCGAGGGCGTATCTACCTCTAAGTCATTGGGTTCACTAGCTAGATGATCATGCACATATGTGAGGGGTTCATCTTGGTGAAGTGCACAAGGCACCTCAACAAGATCCTCACTGGTAGGTGGTGCATCAACACAAGGAACGGGAGAGTCATGATGCAAGAATGTGGGGAATATAAACTCCTCCCAATTGTACATATCATCATAAACCTCATCCATAAGTTGATCATCAAGAGATGGAGGGGAGTAAGCAACAGAGCAAAGGGAGTCTAGGTCGTGGTCTAACACCATGGACAGAAGGTGGTCATGGGTCTCTAGTCTCTCCTTAAAAGCCCTTATCAATTGGTTAACACTCCACGTTCCCTCCAACTCATCCCCTATTGGTGTATCATCATATGTGTAATCAATAAAAGGGTATGCTAGTGGAACCTTAAGGGGAGGGAAACCTGGATATTCTTTCTTAAAGTCGTCCTTGGCCAACCATCTAAAGAAATTTAGACATAGAATTGGGGTTTGGTCGAGGAGTGGGCTTGAGTAAACATCATCAACTAATCCCTTACTCTCACTGTTCAAACCCTCATAAAGGTCAAGGCAAATTTTCTATTGTTCAACATTATGCTCATGAGGGAGAGAGTCCCCATATCTAACAAAGAATCTCCAAAAAGATTCATGCTCGTATTGATGCAAAGGATGGCTAACCATGAAGAAAAACAAAAGTTTCGAAAATAAAAGTTATTCACAAAGCACACAAAAAAAACTAAAATCTAAACAAACGCCTTGTCCCCGGCAACGACGCCATTTTGATAAACGGCTTCTAGCACGTCGTTAATACTAAAAGCCTAGTTATACAAACAATATTTATAATCACCCGGATACTAATACAACGAGTATAATGGTAAATCGGGGAACGAACCACAAGGACAAGGGATGCTACACTAAAGACTTGGTATGGGAAGGTTATATGGAAGGTTGGTTGGTTGGTGAACTTAACTAATAACAAGAATAAAAAGCGAAACTCAACAATGAAAAAAAAGCGGGGAGGAGACTACGTCCACCCTAGGATGGTCTATTAGAAATAAAGATAAGCTAGATCAAGGGAGTTCGAACGATAATCAATCAAGACACTCTAGATATCGAGAGAAAGTTGGTGACCCTACAAGCCACACGAACGACCTATAATCGCCCTGTGTCTCTCTAAGAGTGGCAAGACAAGATTCGAATGAAATATCTATCAACAACCATCATCAACCTCAACCCTAATCCTAAACATTAAAGACAAGACCAAACCTAGGGTTTCTCTAGCCTAAAACCTCTAAGAAAACTACTCTAACACACTAGAGACAAAAGCAATGAACAAAGAAAGCATTAAAGGAATTGAAGAACATGAAAGCATTCGACCGAATGTGATTTGATTCGGTCGAATCCTTGTTCTTCTTGGCCCAATCGAATCTTTGAAGCCTTAGATGGCTTCCGGACTTTGCGAGGACCTTGAGTAGGGCTTGGAAAGCATGTCATGGCTCCGATACGCGCCTCTAATCTTCAATCAAAGTTTCTAAGTCTCGTACGCAACGTAAAATACCTTGAAATCTCTGAAAATACCTGAAATTACCTTAAAACACCATGGAGACAAGTGCAAGGTAAAATCATGCGTAAAGTGTGTAAAAAGCATTCTAAAACGCGAGACTCGACACTACAATGAGCTGATAAATGTGCTCTAAAAACGAGCAAATCAAGTATAATTTCTTCTTCAAAACACACGAAAATTTTTGTTGTTCTTCTTCATTGTTTAGTTTTTCAAGCTTTATGTTGTTTTAGTTATTAGTTTTTATATGCTAGTTATGTGAATCTCACTTAGGTTTTTTGATAGTAATGGTATTTATTGTTGTCTTCGTTTTTTAAGGTATATATTGTTGTCTTCGGTTTTTTATGCAAGTTATGTGAATATTACTTAGGTTTTGACAAATTAGTGTTTGGAGATTGGTATGTGAAGATATTCTTAGAAGCATATAATATATGAGGGCTTTTTAAACATTCTAAGGTATAATTTCTTCAACCTTTTAGTATTTCAAGCTTCATGGTATTTTAGGGTTTATTCAAGCTTCAACCTTTGAAAATATGTTGTGTATGAGTTTGTTTTTGTGTATAAGTATGAATTTTAAAGTATAATTTTATAAACTTGAATGTTGGGTATTATTTGGAATGTTGTGTATAAGTTTATTTTTGTGTCATATAAATATGAATTTTAACGTATAAGTTTATAACTTTGAATGTTATGTTTAACTTGGAATATTGTGTAAAATATCATTGTGTATAAGTTTTGCAAATATAAGTTTATAACTTGAAATGTTGTGTATATAGGTTTGTTTTTGTGTATTGTAAGTATGAATTTCAAAGTATAAGTTTATAACTTGAATGTTGTGTATAATTTGGAATGTTGTGTATAAGTACAATGTAAGTATACGTTTATAACTTAAAATGTCATTGTGTATAAGTTATGTAAGTATAAGTTTATAACTTGGAATGTTATATGAGTTTGTTTTTGTGTATTAAATGTATGAATTTCAAAATATAAGTTTATAACTTGGAATGATGTGTATATAAGTTTGTTTTTGTGTATATAAGTATGAAGAAGTATAAGTATGAATTTTAGCGTTTAAGGCATTGTATAATTTGGAATGTAGTGTATAACATGGATTGTTGTGTTTAACTCATTTGCGTTTTGTAAGTAATTTATCCTCTTTCCCAATGTTTTTAAATATTCATGGTATATGTTGAAATACACAAAGATGGTCGAATGCAACAAGAGGGGGGGTGAATTGTTGTGTATCAAGCTTTACTACGTTTTTACTCTAATTTGCGGAATTTTAACAAACAAAATAAAGCATAAACTTAAAAAGCAAAAGATAAAAAGGAGACAAAGATTTTACGTGGAAACCTTCTTGGCCTAATAAGAAGGAAAACCATGACCCCCTGGGATTTCAAAATTCTCACTATGTTTTAGGCAATCAAAAACAATTACATAAAACAGTTTGCTTCATTTGAAGCTTTTCTACTCTAGGCCTAATTCTGTTTCTCTACTTTCTCCTTCTCTTTCTCTTCTCACGTTTCTCTTCTCTATTCCCTTAGACTTCTCATAAGTCTAATTACAACAAATCACTCAATAACCCTTACAAGGCCAATTCTCAAGAGGATAAAAATTAAAATAACTACTTAAGAAAAATATAATAAATTAATTGGCATTGGAAAACTGAAAATATTTTTCTTAATTGATCTCTCTTTTATGGACACTCTTGGATACATTCACGGTTTGAGCAAAGTTCCTCCTATTTATAATGGGAACAGCCAGCAGTTACTTTAGACACACCTCCCACTATCCTCCACGTTCTCAAAACAAAAAGATAGTGGATTTGCCAATAAATAAATGTCCGGCTGTCATTTGCTCAAAGAGAAAAACGGTTTCCTTAAGCTAGAAATAGCATAGGAATTAAAACCACAAGATCCTAAAAAATAGGAGATCTTAATCTTAAGAAGAAAAAGTCTTAGGCTATTTTTAGATAACCTAAAAATAGTTTAGCCAATTAACTTACTAATTAATTTAAGCAACTAATTTAAGATTTAACCGTTTATATCAACTAAAAACAGAATAATAAAATAAACGCAATTTTCCAGTCGATGTTTTTCTCCAGACCTGCTACGTAGGAACAGCGTACTGTCTCCAGCTTCAACTTCTGTTAGATTGTTCATTTTGGGAACAGTAGACTGTACATCTACTTTCAACATTATAACACTTATCTAACTTCTTGGATCTTTAAGACATGTACAACCTCCACGAATCCAGTCCTAGGCTTCATCAACGATTTCAACAAAATCGGATATATACCTACAAAACAATCTCTAAAATATGTTTGTTTACTTTAAAAGTGAAGTCATCATCAAAACCTTAAGAGCCAACAAATTCCCCCTTTTTGATGATGACAAACTTTATAAACAAACTCAAGTAATCTAGAGTAAAACAAATTTCTTAGAGCATACTAGAGATTAAAGCAACTCTAAATAACTTAGTAAATCAACTTGTTACAATATAATTTACCAAGCATACATAAACCAACTTACTCTATAAAAACATAATATCAAATATGTTTTAAAATTTTCAAAAATAATTAAATCAAAACAAACTAAAATAAAATAGACTAAAACATAAATTATCAAGTATTTTCAAAAGAAACAAAGAAACAACTTTAAAAATATTAATCAAAACATTCATAAAAACTTAATATCAACATAGATGATCAGATTCTAAGCACTTAATATCAACACAGATGATCAGATTCTAAGCTATCATAAACACAGCACATTAACTTCCATAAAAAGAAATATAAATCAATCAAGATATGTACTGTGTATTCACAGCTCTCCTTAAGTTTGTGCATAATCTTCCCCCTTTTGTCATCAATCAAAAAGAATTTGGGGTTATCAAACCTCAGCACAAACCATATAGATTTGTCAGTGATGAAAGCAAGAAACAATAATGAAAGTAAGCACCATTAAAAGCAATCAAATCTGCATAATGTTAGTCATCACAGACCAGAAATAAAAACAAAAGAAAGAAATGTAGCAGTTGTTCAAATACAAACTTGTACCCCAGATGGTACAAAGGAAAGTGAAATTGTTTGATTAATGTTACAGCCAACAAATCATTAAAAACATGAGAAGAGGAATCAGGGAGTAGTCTCTTCTTCATCAATGAACTCAGTTTGTACTTCCACTATATCCCGCTTGGCACCAAGACGGCTCTCCATCTGGTTAAGCTGATCAACAATTGGAGCTAGTGAGACTCGAATTTCATCTTGAAAAGCATTGAATTGAGACTGTAGGTCAAGGAGCTTGGAGAGAATGAAGTTTGAAGAAGCTGCAGGAACAGAATCAGGGTTAGCACAACCATTACCTGGTGAAGACTGAGATGGTGGTGGTGTAAAGTGAATAGGTGATTGAGGTGGTGATGAATTGTGATGTGGTGGTGATGGAGTGTGATGTGGTGGTGATGTGGTTGGCTTGGGAGAGGGAGGTTTATTAGATGTAGACTCAGGCATGTTCTCAAATGTGGTATCATCAACCATTGTAGCCTTGCGTTTTGAAGCTAACCTCCTACTCTTCCTCTGAGTAGATTTATTCTTTCTCCTCAATGCTATCACAGTCTCTTCATCACTTGAATCATTACAGAGATTGTGATAAGCATCTTCTCCTAAGACTCCTTCCTGTTCTGCTTCCCCCTTACTAGGTTCTCCATCCTGTTCCTCTTTTTCTTCTGTTTCAATATTGTCAGTGGGAACAGGTCCTTGCTCATTTTCCTCTTTTTCTTCCTGTTCTTCCTCCCTCAATTTTTCCTCTTCTTTTTCAAATTCTTCCACTTCAGACCCAACTTCAATCACTTCTTCTAAATCATGTATTAACATCCCTTCATCATTTAATTTTAAGTGCAAATTTTGTAAACACTTTGCACCTATCTTCATGTTAGGTCCCATTGGGAACTCCAACCCTTCCAAAGGGACATCAAATTTTCTGAAAATCCAGGTCAGCAATCCTCCATAACCAACAAAATTTTTCTTCTCAATACAATCAGACAAATGAGATATCATCAAAGATGGAAAATTTATCTTTATGTGATTAGCCATGCAGTAAATCAAGGTAGCATCACGTAAACTTACTTCACTCCTTTTGGAGTTTCTTGGAAAAATAAATCTTTGTGCAATATTGTGCAGTAATTTATGCAGAGGATTCAAAATGTTATGGATTATTTTCCCTTTACTTTGCTCAATCCCTAAAAATTTTAAAACCATTTTTTCATTTATCCCAGAAAATACTAGTTTTGAACCAACGTAGTAAGTATCAAACCCAACATTAGGAACATTAAACCATTCCCCCAGCAATGCACTATTAAATTCTATTTTGATGTTCTTGACAGTACTAGAACACATCCCACAATCATTTGAGAAATTTGAAATAAATTCTCGCATAAGATTTAGAAAAATGGAATTGCAACTAAAATTTGACATCAAAACTTCCCATTCTTGATGTTGCAAAATGTCATGCAGTTGAGGAAAATGAGTAGAGTCATACCAGTATTTGTCGAGTCCGAAACCAACAGACATTTCTTTTGAGATTTCTTCAGCACTATTAGGATCACTATTCTTCGAACGTTTGACTACTTTGGAAGATGAACCACTTTTTGGTGATGAAATCTTGCGTTTGGTACTGGTAGGTTCAGTAGTAAGTTTGGGTGATTCTTTTGTGGTTTCTGTGGTTGTGGGTGGTGCAGCATCCAGTAATGGTGGAGGATGAACCACTCTTAGAGGTTGTGGCTGGGTATGTGTACGGGATTTAGGGATTTTCTTGCCTGATTTTGAAGATCTTGGGGTTTTCATTTTGAACTTTTGAAAAGGTTGAGAGAAAAGAAGGAGAACGGTTTCTTGAGGAAGAGGAAGATGTATGCGTATTATGATGTACGGTGACAGCTTTTAAAAGTTTTGAAATGACGGTTACCTTAAGAAAATGAT
>NC_080053.1:13975695-13984905 GCF_026212465.1 Amaranthus tricolor
TTGATAATATCAAATGCCAAAAACATCAAACAAAATTTTTTGAAGCAAACTGCTAGACCACAATAAGAGTGCTCGAATGAGCACGCTATTGCTCGAACGAGCAGATAGGTCGAGCATGGTGAATTTGCTTGTGTTGTTGCTTTCTTACTTGGTTTATCATTTAAGCCTTTGGATATCGTCCCACATGCTCTAAATACTCAACAATGCTCCCCCATTTATTTAGAGCCTTTCGGACTTCTTTCTCTTTCTCAAAGACTGATTTTAAAATCACTTTCTATGCATCAATGCTAATGTCTCTACAGATTAAATTAACGCCTAGTACAACACACTTAACAAATGATCGTTTTAAAATGATATCCCTGCGGATTTGAATCATATAACGCCTCTGGCCATTTGAAGATAAAGCACAAAAAAAAATAAATAACACAATGTCATTTTTGTGACACATTATAATGGTCTTGTACATATCCTATTCCTAACTTTATCATAGTCTATATGTTAATCTTGTCTACTTGAAAGTCACTGAAACTTTAAACTTATATAGTTAAGTTCTCCTTACGTATAAAATATCCCCACGAATGGATACTTCACCAAGAGCTCTTCAACTCTAGGCCTTGAGAACTTTTGATTGACGAATACCTCACTACTCATAGTATAAATCAACAATGGGTCCCTAAAACTTGTTGCTTTCAAAATTCAAAAACATTACACCACATTGAATTCAAGACACGACCTTAATCGAGTGTGAATTAAGCTTTCTGATAGAATTTTAGCTAACGTAATCCATGTGCAATTGACGCATGTTCAATTGAATCCTTACTCATGGATTTTATGAAAAAATTAGCCAAATTGAACTTAGTATTCACATAATCAAGAGTTATGACCCCATTAAAGATATATGCTTGCACTAGGTTGTAACTAAGAGCAATATGACGAGATTTACCATTATACACTTGACAAAAAGCCTTTGCCAAGTCGTCCTGCAATCTATATGAATTGCCACCGGTGATATAGGCGTTGGTAATATAGGTATCTAAAACATGAGATCCAGTAAACCATTTTGATTCTTTTCCTATAGATGCTAACGCTATAAACTCAGAAGCGATAGTGTAATTGTCAATGCATGTTTGTTTCTTGGAATACCATGATATGGTTCCTCCCTCATAAACGAACATCCAACCACTTGTAAAAGAATTGTCTTCTTCTTTTGTGATCCCACTTGCGTCTGAATAACCTTCCAAGATCAAAGGTTCTCCATTATAAGTGCTACCACAACCCATAGTACTCTTCAAGTATTTTTAATTCTCTTCTAACCGTCATGCATTGATGCAGTCCTGGAATACTTGTAAACCTACCTAACTTTGTAACTGCAAAAGCTATGTCAGGTCTCGTACAAGTGATCTCGTACATTAGAGATCCAATAACCTTTAAATACACTAACTGAAAAACTGGTTCTTTATCATGTCTACCAAACTTGACATGATCCATAGGGTTTGAGATCGGAGTTGTTTCAAACATATTGAATCGTTTAAGTACTTTCTTAATGTGATGAGCTAGGGTTAAGTTGATTTGGTTTCAAGCTCTTATGATCTTAATTTTCCTAAGATCACATCGGCCTCTCCCATATCCTTCATTTGGAATGCACTGGACAAAAAATATTTTGTTTCTTGAACCCATACTAAATCAGTACCAAAGATGAGCATCATATCATCAACATAAAGACATATAATAACTACGTTACTTTGCCATCGAATTTGCTATACACGCATTTATCAGCTTGATTCAATTTTAATCCAAAGGAAAAAATTGTCTCAGTAAACTTTTGATGCCATTGTTTTGGTGCTTGTTTTAGTCCGTACAATGAGTTTACAAGTTTACACACCTTATTTTCATGTTCTTTCAAAACAAACCCCTGGGGTCGCTTCATAAAAAACTTCTTCATCTAGTTCTCCATACAAAAAGGCGGTTTTCACGTCCATTTGATGAGTCACTGGACTGTGAATCGTAAGCAAGCACTAGTAGAAAGAACCTCATTTGCTGAAGTTTTTTTGCCATAATATGTTGCGGTTTAGACCCCACGCATTAGTGATAGCAGCAGATGGCCTATTTTAAATGTTGTGGTTTAAACCCGCAATATAAAAGTGCACTATATGCTACCCACTATATGCTGCAGTTCTCGAAAACCCGCAGCATATAGTCTTTTTTAAAAAAAAATCAAAAATCACAATATGCTGCGATTTTGGGAGAACCGCAGCATATAGCGTATATTTTTTTTTTGTTTTTTTCGTTTAATATTAATAAATAATCCAATGATTAATGTACAATGTAATAAACAATGATTAATGAACAATGTAATAATCCAATGATAATCACCAATTATCACCAATAATCACCAACTAATATATATAAACACTCTCGATCGTATATATAATAATATACATATACAAAAGTCCTAAATCTAAACTAATTACATTATTTACCAAAAACAAAAATTAGCAAGATACGCGTCAATCTTGTCTTTCAATTCGCACATTTCCCCTTTTCTCAAAGGGCGTGTTTCCCTTGGAGTGTCGTATAAAACCTATAATATAATATTAAATTAGATGATACGTAAACATTAGATTTACCAATAGTAAATATATAATATTATAATTTAAGAACGTAACAAATACTTACGAAATCAATGCTTTCGACTCCAACCTTCTTCACGGATTCTAAGATATCGTCCATGTATTTGAGAGTGTAGTAGCCGCAATTAACGGTATTATAATCTTGTCGAAAGCACTAAGAAAAAATAGATGTTAGTGCCAAAAAAGCATTAAAAACCCTTAAAATCGCAACTTAGCACGTAATTTCAAGCATATGACTATGATTTTCAATTCTAACCACTTCAACACAATAATATATACCAAATAGTGTTGTGTGCCAAGTTTCGTGCAAAACAAACTAAGTTTGAGAATCTTTATGCGCGAAAGTGCCAAAAAAGCTTTAAAAACCTCAAAATCGCAACTTAGCACCTAATTTCTAGCACAAGACTATAATTTTCAATTCTAACCACATCAACACAATAATATATACCAAATAGTGTTGTGTGCAAAGTTTCATGCAAAACAAATCAAGTTTGAGCTACTTTATGCGCGAAAGTGCTAAAAAAGCTTTAAAACCCTTAAAATCGCAACTTAGCACGTAATTTCAAGCATATGACTATGATTTTCAATTCTAACCACTTTAACACAATAATATATACCAAATAGTGGTGTGTGCCAAGTTTCGTGCAAAATAAACCATGTTTGAGCTACTTTATGCGCGAAAGTGCCAAAAAAGCTTTAAAAACCCTTAAAATCGCAACTTACCAAGTAGAGCTGTTCAAATCTAACCCGACCCGGAATCAAAAATTATCCGACCCGAAAAAATGTTAATTTTTTAGGTTTACCGAACCGGATTTATCCGAACCGATACTGCACTCGAACTGTTTGATAACTAAAAAGGGCAAAATTGAACTCGAACTGCAACCGAATTTTATAGCCGACATATAAACGTTAACCGATGTTACCCGAACTCAACAGTGATCGACTCGAGTGAAATCCGACCTGAATTATGCACGTAACCGAATGCAACCTGATTAAAACTGATTAAGATCGAACTGCTTTAACCCGAACTGATACAAACCCGATTCGATTATTAATCGAACTGTTTTTAACCTGAACTGATACAAACCCGAACCGATTGTTAATCAAGATGTTATAAATCCGAATCAATTTTTCACCTAATTTCAGTAAATTAGGTCCAATTTCAGTTTTCTAATTATGATTTTTTGAATATTTGAAAACTAATTTCTAATATTGAAACATTGTAAACAAGATTATATATAAATAAATAAGATTCCCCATGATATTGATATCAATTATAAACCAATAAGCACATTACAAAAACCTTAGAAACATACTGAAGTTGAACAACATAAAAATTTAGATGTTTCTTCAACACTTCAATCTAGACTTATCTTGCTTTCTATTTCTAATTAATAATTACATATTTCATGTTAGTAATCCACCAATTCTTCAAGCTTTAAGCCCCAAAAATTTACATTCATCACTTATACATCAACTAAATTTAAATATACAAATATTTAGTTTTTAACCCCAAAAATTTACATCCATCACTTATACATCCACCAAATTTATATATACAAATATCAAGTTTTTTACCCCAAAATTTTACATACATCACTTATACATCCACCTAATGTAAATATACAAATATCAAGTTTTTAACACCAAAAATTTAACATTCAATCAGCAACTATATATAGTTATATATCCACAATAAAAGTATCATCCATCAAATGTGAGTATGTCCACCATTAAATACTTTCTCCAAAACGATACATAAAAGTCGACAACGAGCACCAAAATCTCTCACGTACTGCTGCTTTGCTTGTGGTACCATATTTCAATCTTGAACAAAAACAAACAAAAAAAGTATTAAAAGAAAGTAATTCATTCTTATAAGAAAGATACAAAAAAGAAACGCCTAAAATTTTGCTACCAGAATATGTATCACATGTCGGGTGAGATCATTGTAATGCCTCTCAAGGTCAACAAACGCCGCATGTTCAGCAAGCTATTAACTTGAATCATAGCTAAGGAAACATTTCTAATTGCCTAATCTCAAGTAAACAAGGCTATTAGAAAGTTGCCTATAAGACTAAGACTCATGGATAACATTCACCCAACCCAACGACTATCAAGTTTCCATGTGACTTGTAAGGTTAAATTACTTGTGTGTTCCAATTTGAGCCACAATCAGATCCATAAGAACCAACATCATTTGCATGGCAACAATCAAGTGAACAAACAATAACTGAGTACATAAAGTACACGAAACACGATTTATAATAGAATGATAATTAACTAACATTTATTTAAAAAGTAAAATACGTACCAGCATCTGAAGACGAGGATTCACTTGGACCCTGATCTCCCTTAGGATGCGATTCTGCATCGGGG
This sequence comes from Amaranthus tricolor, assembly GCF_026212465.1. NCBI lineage: Eukaryota > Viridiplantae > Streptophyta > Magnoliopsida > Caryophyllales > Amaranthaceae > Amaranthus > Amaranthus tricolor. The sequence continues at coordinate 13,980,705 of NC_080053.1, forward strand.
ACTAAGTCACTGCCAACAACAAATCCTACTTCATCAAGTTCTTCTTCATATCCAAACAACCAATTACGAGTTAAAATCAAGGCTTCAACATGTCTTGATAAAAGGGATGCTCTCCATCTATTCAAAATTCTTACTCCCATAGAAAAAATTGATTCGGATGCAACTGTGGTTATTGGAATAGCCAATATGTCTTTAGCTATTTTAGACATAATTGGGTAAGTAGTTTGTTGGTCTTTCCAATACAAAAAAATATCAAATTTCGAATCACCATGCATGTGCAAAGCTGATTCAAGGTATTTTTCCACTTCCGATAAAATATTTGAAGAAAAAAGTAGTTCTTGAGAACTTTCAAAACTCTGTAAACAAACAATAAAACATATGAAACTTATTAATAGTAAAAATATTATAATGGAAACACAAAATTATTGAGATAAATATATATATATATATATATATATATATATATATATATATATATATATATATATATATATATATATATATATGTATATATATATATATATATATATATATATATATATATATATATATGTATATATATATATATATATACATATATATATATATATATATATATATATATATATATATATATATATGTAACCGCCTTGAATTATGAAGGCAAACATTAATTGGAATTTAGTATTAATCAAGCGGAAGCTTACTTTTGCCAACACAATTAAGGGGTTACTTAAAGGTTAAACTAATATTCAAGTATAATGCTTGAACCAAACCAAAGCAATATAACGGAAGTCTTAACTGTCCAAAATATAGGAAAATTACAACCAAATCGAAATAAGTCCAAAGTTCAAATTACATCCTTAAATTAGTCTAAATCTAAACTAATAGTCTCTCAAATAAAATAACGAGATCTAAACAAAAGGGGAGTCATACTCCAACTCAGGTTCATCTTCCGCTCGCATATCCATTCTCCGTCGAGGTGCCATAGGGTTTTACTCTAAAAACAAAACCATTGGAAAAACATACAAAGCATAGTATCAGCAAAAAGGCCGAGTATAAACATACTGGTGTCAGTCAAACAAGTTATTGAAACCCTTTTTTTTTGAGTAAATTCATTTTGAAATATGCTTTTTCATTTGATAAATCATATTATGATTCAAATTCAGTTCAATGGCTCTATAGTCATTTCAAATTCTCATTTTTCATCATAAATCATAAGATCTCAATGGATCCAAATCAATTTCAAACTCATATCATAAGTTAACATGGGTACTCTGTGAGTCATCCTGTGACTCGTTTGGTAGTCGGTCTACCGTCCACGACATGTCCGGCAAGTGTAACACAATGGTATTGTGAACAATACGCGCTCAGCATTGGTGAGCCGTTTAATCATGCACACAACATTTGCTGTGGCATATGTACCCGCCATTTAGGCTAAAACATTTTTTTGTACATAATATATATCTTGTAATTTTAATTGCATTTGAAAGTCAAAAGTATCAACTTTTCAATATGATAAACATCTTTTATTTGCACATAGCAAAACATACTTTATTTGCGACTTAGCAAAATCAAATCATAATATTTCCCACATAGGTAAAATATGCTTAGCATAATCATATCATTAAACATAACCTTTGTATTATATTGGGGCATCACTAGCATGTATGGAAATGCATCGTAACAAAAAGTAATTAAAGTTCAATACAATGTTTTTTTTAAGGAAACCACTAAAATATTTCGTTTCAATCCTTCTTAAAGTAAATATAACTTTAAAGGGTTTTGAAATTCATTCAAAACAACTAGAATATGATTCATAAGTCTATAAAATCATTACAACAGAAGATTTCATAAAACACTATTTTCTTAAATACGAGATAGTTTTGCCGGTAATAAAATCGATAATTGATTTACAAAGAAAATATTAATTCTCCAACAAGGCCCAAATTAATCAAGTCATTATAATACCTTATTTAAAATGAATTTAAGGTTGTCCCATCAGATTATAATTGGTTATGCGAATTTATAACGATCTTAGAATTACTTTCGAGAATTTGGGTATTTACCGTTATTTAAATGGTGTCTTAAATCCGTAAAATTTATAAACCATGTAATTTAAACTTATTTTATACTATGAGGCAGTAGGTTATTAATATAATTATAAATTTTTTATGTAGGTCTATTTTTACCCAAATTTAATTAACAATATTACACTTTTTAATAAATAAACATTTTCTATTAATTTGATAAATTAGTAAATAATTAATAATTTGTTTATAAAATCATACCAAGGTTCCAAAAGTTATATAACATGCTTATTAGGCCATTTGAACTTATAAAACTTATGTATGATGTTTTATTATTTTGTATAGACATTTTATCGATAAATAGAATAAAATAGGTTTAAAATTATTTGAGTCCGAATAAAATATTGTAAAAAAATTTCAATATTTTACCGTTTTCAAACTTATGTATGAACGTAATTTGAACTTATAAAAATTATTTGAGTCCAAACGACGTCATTTAGTATTTATTTTATATTTTACCGTTTTCAAACTTACCGATTATTAATAACCGAGTAAAAACTATTAAGGTCCTTAAATGTCAACGAAACCTTCCCAAACTTTTACCAATTTTACCTACTGTCCATATAAGTATGTGATAAAAATTTCAAGTCCATATGTCATTTTTTGGTAATTATTTTATATTTTACCATTTTACAATTTACCGTTAAACAATTTAACAATTATTCAAAAATCATAATAAAATTCAAAACTAAATATATTCTGGCCAAATCTTGTTGGAGACATTATAATATGTTTTTATTAATTATTTTTGATGATTAAGAGTTCATCTAATACCATGTTTTATAATAAGAGTATTTAACACCTTAAAATCCATTAAAATATCAATTTAACGAACAATCTCCACAAAAAAGTATCCAAGAAATTTTTTTAATATATAGCTACTGAAAATTTCTTTTAAAATGAATTTCAAATATTTTCAAATTCATATAATCATTTCCATCACAATAACTTTCACAAAGTAGTGTTAAACATGCCTTTAAACATACAATAATTTATATAATCAACATGCATGATGCCCACAATAATAATACATGTAATAAATTATTCCATACTCAAATTTATCATTTTCACATCATTTTTCAAGATTAAAGAACTTCACTTTGGGAATTTATTTATTTTTTAAAAAAAAGAAGTTTATACACAAACTTTCCCAACTTGTTCTTAAATCCTTTAAAAATCACCCCATGTGACATACCTCGACTCCAAGCCTATATAATTATTCCGTAAGCTCCTACGCGTTCTTAGATGTGGTTCTAACTTCGGGTCCTTGCCCTTCAAGTCTCAACTCCAACTCTTCAACTAAACCTATTGCATTCATCCAAAAATCAATAATAATTTTGGATTTCTAACATGCACTTAACTTTCCTAGTTAGAGTTGTCAAACTAATACTTGTGATGATTTTAACATATTTGGAGTATACTTATTATGTTGAGCAACATACTTAATTAAGTCCCATAATTTACTTGAATCCTTTAAGTAACAAAATTTATATGTTTGTGGAAAAACATCTTCTTACTTTCTATTGTGGCCGATTTTTATAGATTTATAAGTGATGATTTTCTTAGTTTAGAGATAAAATACTCATTTTATAATGATCTTAGTTTATAGAAAGATTCATGTAAAAAAAAATGTTTTACATGAACAAGTTTTAACAAAACTAGTGGAATAAAGAAATGAACATAACTTACTCTATACTTGGTGGATTTCTTCAAGTTTGGTGTCTATGGAAAGCTCTTAAGATTAAGATTATTTTTATGGGAGATTTGAGTTTATAAACATAAATTTTCAGAAGTTTTAGATGGGTTTTTGAAGAAGATTTGATGAGAAAAGAAGGTGTTTTAGTTATTGAAAGTTTGGAGGATTCTAGTGTTTGTTTATGGATGAACTTGGGAGCAATGTGTTGGGATTTATGGCTGAATAATAATTCAGAAAATTGAGTGCTTTTGCTTCAAATATTTGCCTCTTGCATGCTTGTAATGATGCACAAGCTTTGGGTAGAACAAAAGGGGTTTTGGGTAGTGTGATTGGCTTGAGTGTGTAAGTGAACAAGGAGCTACTAAGGGGATTTGGGACAGCTATATTAGCTGCTGTTTGGGGCTGATTTGGAGTGCTTTTTGTCCTCAATTTGGTC
>NC_080053.1:13990005-14032505 GCF_026212465.1 Amaranthus tricolor
CTCATAATTTGTGTTGTTTTTGGTGAATGATACTATGAGTGATGTATCCTTTTATAAGGAAGAATACATCATTCTAGAACTCTCTCATAACTCCCCATTAACACACAATAACACGCAACAATTAACATCCTATAATAGACAACAATTAAAATAGCATTAACATACCAAGGAATAAATTCACTATTTCAATGCTTCAAGAAAATCAAAAACTTACCAGATGGTATCAGAGGCAGATTGCTTGAACTAGAAAACAACTGCTCGAATAAGCGCCCTTTCACCAGCAGGTTCCGAAAGCCAAAACACAACTTGCTCGAACGAGCAGGGTATAGTACTGCTTTTTTTTGAGATTTTTGTGTTGTCTTGTTCGAGCAACATTCATCCCATGCCTTTACTCATTCAAGGCATGGTTCCTCTGTTTAGTGAAGCTTCTTTCGCCCCACGTTAAGCACCGCATGAACCGTTCTAAACCTTAAAACATCGCAATTCAACACATCCTCACCATCCTTCTCCAATATACGTGATAAGTCATATTCAATTATATGTTCAAAGCTAACGTCATTGTTAAGAGTTTTGGCACTTGCACTAACAGAAACCTTTAGGTTAGAAGTGTAGATGCAGCAAAGAGCCTCCTCATATTTGAAGTTGAATATTCCACTTTAAATGAGGGATAGTTGATATTCGAACATGTGACCTCATGTCACATTAATTGGCTTCTGATATCATGTAAAGGAATCAACTCACCAAAAGTTTAAACTTATGGTTGAGGTCCCATATTAGGTTATATACTCTAACATTTATTAATTTTATCGTTAAATAAAAATTAAGACTTTTATTTTTAAAAAATATCTATAATTGTTTTTTTATTTTTCTATTAACCACTTAAATCGAAATGTAATTGAGTGTTTTAAAACAAAATTCAACTTGCTAAAAGTTTAAATCTTTATAAACATTTTGATTGTATTTGAACTAGCATTTCTTTACTTCATTACTACTTTAGCTCAACTGATAGTATTGAGATGATATAATGTTATACACAACACAATACTTGATCAAAATTAAGTCGTTAATTAGTAAGTGACAATGGAAGTTAATGCACAACTCCATGTTGTATTATTTTATTTCAAATTATATATATAACTCTGAGGTCTAAAAATCCTTGAAACAACTCTTATGTAGTATTCGTTTGTTTCAAAATTTACTATATTATAATATATTATTTGTGTTAGACTTGGGTTCAGGACACATTTTCTTCGTACAATAATAAATAAATACACGAAACTAAATAGTTAGATCCATAAAAAGTATGGATACTTAACCACTTATGAATAAAAGATAACATAATGCTCAACACCCAACTACTTGGTCACTTGTTTCTTGTTGTGGTAGCAATAATAACCCAACTCACAAGTTTTACTTTATTTAGTTATTAGAAATTAACCCGACCCTAAAATTCCTATAAATAGATCATCCCAATAACCCCCAAAACAACCAATCAACACTCATTTTTACAAACAATATAATATAATCATCAATTAATATGGGTAGCTCAGCAAGTATGAAGCTAAGTTATGCAATTCTGATAGCCATGCTGATGGCTGCACCACATGCAGAGGCAGCCATATCCTGTGGCGTGGTATCTAGCAAGCTAATTGGATGCATTGGATACCTGATGGGAGGTCGAGGCCCCTCACGGGGTTGCTGTGGTGGGATTCGATCTTTACAGCGTTTAGCAAGAACCCCGGGTGCTCGTCGACTGGCATGTAGGTGCCTCACAACTGCTTCTCGAGGCATTAGAGGACTCAATTTTAGGAAGGCTGCTACTCTCCCTCGTCGTTGTGGCGTTCGTATTCCTTATGCCATTAGCCCCCATACCAATTGCAATGCGTATGTTCCTTTGTAGATTATATCTTTACTTGCCTAGTTACACTACATAATAATTATGTTCGGAGATTACGAGCATGTTTAAACGATTCGATTGCATAGGACTCTAAAAAATTGGGGGTCTTAATATAAAATTACCTAGTATATATATTAAGTATTTAAAAATATAAAATTGTTAAAAAAATATCATAAATTTTAAAATTATATAAGGCATTCAAAAATTTTATAAATTTTTGCTCCGCTTCTGAATTATATTTTTGTTTTGCAGGGTCCATTAGATATATATGGACTATGGAGCTCGACTGGATCTTTGGCGACTCAATTCCTTTAATTGCTTACCTACATAATCCATGCACCTATTTACCTTTAACTATGGGTTATAATTATGCAACTATATATCATGCATTTCCAATGATTTATTTTCACTTATAGATTATTTTATGTATGCTATTTGATGGACCTTAGCTTCATGTGAGTTTTGGACTAATAAAAAGGTAGTTTATTATTATCAAACTCCATTGAAGTACATTATATTTATGTTCAACTGTATGGAAGTCTATTACAATTTATTGACGGATTGACTAATTTTTCTTTATTAATTTTTTAACTCTCACTCCAACTACTCATTTTAGTTATGGTGGAAATTCTTAATGTTCAAGATTTGGAGTGAGTTTGGACATTGTATATGTACTAAGTATATAGTTGGACAAATGAATATTAAAACTTAAAGTCTAAAGTATTATGGATCAATGGGATAAAACATACAAACTATTGTATGGAGGCGTTAAAAGATGGAAAGAGAGAATTTATTTCGATCTTTATTCTCTGTATAGATGAAAAATAAAAATTATCCCACTCTACAAAGTATTTCTGATTTTGTTATCGTTGTACACACATAATCATTTATTATTGCTTACTTTGTACTGAATATGTACTGTGATTGCTTGTAACTTATTGTGAATTTCATTATACATTCTCAAGAACTGTCGTGAGATAAATTTTACAATTAAAAAGTTTTCATACGCCTATGCATTACAATCAATTATCAAGGTTAGCAGATTTTAATAATGCAAATCAAATTTGAAGTTTTGTCCATTTGATGATCAACAAAATAAGGAGTCCATTGTCATTCATACAACGAATATACAAATATAACTTCTAATTTATATTATTTTTGAATTATTATTTTTAACACTAATAGGAAAAGAACTTCCACATATTCGATATTTTGGGTTAAACTTTTAGCGGTTGAGGATTGTTAGATTTATTAGTTTTATTATAAACATGTGAAAAACAAAACAATATTTTCAATTTTCAATTATTCAAACATTGTTAACTTAAATAATTATTCTTTTATATTCACGATATTTTAAATTTATTTCATAATAGTGCATGATTGGAAGATGGACTACATTAATTTACATTAATACTCCTTTATATCAATCAACTACAACCAACATTTACCAATATCTTAGGTGGATTATTAATACATAATACTTGTGCTTATGAATTGCATTACTTATTACTTGATTTCTGTTAAGTTGTACCATATAAGTGGGAGCTCCATACCACCTTTGATTTATACTCTTTAGACTTTAATCTTAACTAAACGGTACTATGTCTTACGGTGTTATTTAAATTTAATATTAGAGTTTTCACGCAACTTAATATACGATTTAAATTACTTTATCTTTATTATTTACATACATGTAAATATAATAAAAATTTAATGTTTAAAAATTATATTTTAAGACGAATTTAATAAGATTTTACTTGATTAAATAATTTCTCGGACTATTGTCAACTAATAAAACGTTTTTACGGATTGTAGAGAAGTGGAGTTTAATTATAAATTAGAATTAGTAATAATAATTTTTCTGTTAAAGCCCACCTAAGTCTGAAATCTCTTTAACAAAGCTACCTAATTGTTTTAAACCAATTGTTGCGAGAGACAGTTTGTTTGAGAGACGCGTCTATTTGAGTCAGTCCAATACATTATAAGAAAAAAATTAACAAACGCGCGCTTTAATACCTGTGTTAACCTACATGGAGTTGGTGTTTTAACATAAAAGTTGGTATTTTAACCTATTTGAGTTGGTGTTTTAACCTACTAGTTGTGGGACCGCGTACGAAGTTATACTTTCAAGTTTCATGATAATATTTTAGATTATAAAAATAGTAATGCTTTAAATTACAAAGAAGCGATGTTTAACCAGAGATACATCACAACTTATGCTAAATGCTAGGCCTCTTCATATGCCATGAGCTGAAATAGGCAGCTAGTTTTATGAAGTATCTCACAATAATGTACTACATTATTGGATATGACAATATTTTTTAAAGAATAAATAACCATCTGTTCATATATTGTGAAGTATGAATGTAAATTGTTTTTTCTGCTCCCATGTTATTGTTGGTCTGTAAATAGTGGGTTGTTGATAATTCATATGAAGCTCACTGATACTTAATAGCAGATGCTAAGCAGATGTCATGTATGTTTTGCTCTAGAAATTTAAGAATGGCACTACATATTCTTTAGGCATAGCATTACAATTAATATAACATCTAAATAGTGGGGAAAACCCTAACTTCATGAAGCACAGGTCCACAAAGTATTCCGAACTCATCACCCTTGCTGTGATAGGGAAAATTTAAATAAAATAAAATTATTTAACAACTTAATTCCAAAAATAAGCTTCGTGAAAACTTAATTCTCAAAATAAGCGTCCGTACATCCAAACCTAACCTTGGAGAAAGTCGTAACTAACGGCGAAAGACAAAAAAAATAAAAATTAAAAGTCATAAGTCGTTGTTACTAACAGCGACTTAGCGAGTTGACCAGTCAACTCCTTAAGTCGCTGTTAGTAACAGCGACTTTAAGGTTAACTGATCAACTCCTTAATCTCGTAGGTTGGAATGAGGAAGTAACTGAGAACTGAAAACTTAAAACGCATTAAGTCGCAGTTAGTAACAGCGACTTAGAAAAAAATTAAAAAAAAATTAAAAAGATAAATTTTTTTTTTTTAAAGTCGCTGTTAGTAACAGCGACTTACTCCAAGGCTAAGTTTGGATGTACGGACGCTTATTTTGGGAATTAAGTTTTCACGAAGATTATTTTTGAAATTAAGTTGTTAAAACATCTTATTTTATTCAAATTTTCCTGTGATAGGAGCATTAGAAAGTAAGCTGAAACCTCTCCAGCCCTTGGGACAAGAACGGTACCTTTAGAGTATCCTTCCCAACATGGATCCTTTGCATTCATTTTTAGCATCTCCAATTCAAAGTTACATGTTTACTCCATTGTTTGAAGAAAAATCCTAGTAAGTACTTCTCCCATGATCTTGGAATACTGTTAATTATCCATACCTTTTTTAGAAATCTCGTAGAGTGTAAACAGCAGCACACACAACCAAAACAGCAGCCAGGACATACCTAAAATAGTAGCTGCAGTAAAACACCCACTCAAGCAACATACCCAAGCAGCAGCCTCCAAACACCAATGCTACAAAGAACAGCAGCAGACCAACACTAAACACCAAACATCAGATTAGCAATATAGCTTTTCTGCTGAACTCATTAAAATCTCTAGTAAAATAGAAGAACAACAAGAACGAACCAAGAAAACAAATCAATACAAATCACAAAACAAACTAAAAACACAAAGAAAACTCAAAACTAATATACCTCTACTGAAGAACTGCAACAGTGAGCATCCACTCCTTACCAAGCAACTTCATCATAAATAAAAAGTAGAAAAAATAATAAGAAAATGAAGAAAACCAAGTATAATTAAAATCCTTTTACAAAAACGCCAAATCAAAACATAAAAGATTTAAAGAAAAGACCAACCATCCAGATTTGAATTGGCATCAACCCAAGCTGACCTAAAAATCAAAAGTGAAAAATGTTTATCACCATTTTTCTCCAAATTCGCATCCAAAACAATAACCTAAACTCTATGCTTGATACAGTACACATACTTTTTGCTTAAAGGACACAAGTAGAAGTGCTCAGAAATTTCTGCAGCCAGGCCACAGAGAGGACATACATTGTAAGGAAGAATGAAAGATCAAGATGGTTTGGGATTTCAAGAGATTAATCCTTAAAATTTAATTTTTGTACATTAATGATTTTAAGTACCTTAAAGAATGTAGAAAATATCCAATGCTTTATCAAAAGGGGGAGGGGGACTTTGAGATAAATGAATCTGATGTAAGAAGCTAGAGCACAGTTTATTGTTCATTCAACTCATTAACAACAGCCCCAACTACAAAACAACAAAATTCACCAGTAGCATACTACATAGGCATGGGATCTGAGAAGCAGTATTAGTAGCATATTCACAAGGTATCTTTCTTACATGCTTGCAAATTCACCAGTAGCATATTCACAAGTTATCCACGATTAATCACATGATGTTTAACAACAAAAACTCGATAATTTTTTCTACAAACTATACAAAGGAAAATCATGAATTGACCTAGTAGTTGAAAAGCTTTGACAATTAAACTTGAGAAAGATCAAGCTTTAACAATTAACATTTAAAAGCTTTAACCAACTGCAATGGACCCCTATACATAATTAGGTCGAATTAGAAAAAATGAACAAGTTCTTGTCTTGTGTCTCATTTCATGCATACATAAACCTTACCACACAATCAAGACAATTACATCACAAATATCCAAATATTTCTAAACTTCAAAGACAACATCTATTATTAGATGGAAAATTTGTTAGCTCAAAAACTGCACCTTAAGATTGTTGGCCAGCAAGTTAAGTTGATTTCTTGCTCCTCCAAAACCAATTTGTTCTATGGTAATCCCATATTTACGACCAACGGTTGCATGAAGAGATACTTGTACATGTTTACCGAATTTCTTTTAGATGACTGAAATAAATTTAGATACCTAAATTAGAAATACTTTGTACTCTTTTTAGAGAGTGCACACATGCAAGATGATATGCCACCCCATATTGTAGAAGTTTAAGCTCTGGGAGTTCTGGTGAATGCTATGAACTCAGCATAACGGACTCCTTTTTAAATTAACAGTCTAATCAAGAAAATCAAAACTATTGATTGAATGAAACATAAATTTAAATTATGATAAACTATCATCATGACAAAGAAACCATTCCATGATAGTAACTACTTCATGGTTCATGAAGCAGAAATCCCCTCCATACCTTGTATTTTTTGTATATTGCAACTATCTCACGAAATTTGCAGAGTTCCCCTCCATACTATATATCCCTCCACAACATGGTTCATGGTTCACGCTGTTATATCTTGTTCATGATCTTAGGCATTTTGTAGGTCTCTCTTGAAAATGTGAACTACCAAGTTACAACTTGTAGAAAGTATCTAAGAATTTCGAAACAAAATGCATATTAATCTAAAAGTTACTAGAATGATCCCCAAAATAAATACCTCATTTCAATTTCAAGCCAATAACTCAATCAATTAAAACTAAATATACATGTATGGTTTAGTGAGTGGCAAAAAAAAGATGGTTGAATTACAAAACAAAAAAACAGATCTGCATACAAACAGTTAGAGCAAACACCAAATCAGTGCAGCATAAAAAAAAAGAACCATATTGTTCAACAGTGCAGAGTAAAAACTAAAAATGAAGAGAGGAATTATAGAAACTAACCTTGTGCTAAGTTGGGTGAGTTGATTTTGTTGTCTGTTTGATAGTGAGAAGAAGGAGCTAATGAGAATGATATATAAAAGCTGAATAATAGGAAAAAGTCATAAAAGCAACTTACAATTAATGCCACGATTTTGTGCAGCAGGATATCCAATGCTTACTGTTAATATGTGTCCTAAAAGCTAATGTGCATGTATAGACTACTGTAGCAGTTGTATTATGGCTGTTTTACAGTTTTGTACAGAACAATGCTTTTTTTACAAGCAAAATAATATAATTTGTTGATAATGGATAAAATACAAAAAAACTATGGTTGCTTTTATAGTTTTGAAGACAAAAATGTTTTTAGCATAAGCAAACTAATATAATTTGTTGATTATGGATAACATAAAAAAAATGTTTAGTTAAGAAAGGTCCCAAGGTCCTATTTAATATAAGCAGGGAAGCACCTTCATTTTATTAACAACCAAACTGATTGATTATTATTGCAGCCTTGGTGTGTTGATTGGGTCTATAAGGCTGTGATGGGATTGAGGTACTGGACACTGGTTGGTTTAATAAGCAAAGGAGCGTGGGTTGCTGGTAGGTGCGTCTGATTGGGTATTGTTGAACATCATTGAGTATATTGTGAAGCAACAGCGAGGGTGTGAAAGCAACGAGGGTGGATATTTACTGATTGGATGCTGCTGAACATCATTGAGTATATTGTGAAGCAACAGTGAGGGTGTGAAAGGGGGCAGCAGCGAGGGTGGATATTTAGTTGCTTGACCAGCACATGGGGAGGTGCGAGAGAGGCTAGGGGAGGATTGTGTGCTGGTGCATGCTGCTACAATGAAAAATATTGTTGTACAATAGCAACAAAAGTAGCAAGCCTAGCAGCATGAATCTCAAAGTATAGATTTCAGGTTTTAGAAAGGGAAGGCATAAAGGCAGATGGGATAGCCATCTTGTGAAACCATATAGCATTAATTTTTTTCTTGCTATGAACACTTCAATTTGAGATCATAATCAAGTTGGACAAGCAAAATCAGAGTACTTCATGAAAATGTAAACTTGAAGCAAGCGATATTCACCTCTAGTAGGTTTTGGATGCGCCATCTGATAATGTTCCGAACAACACCACCATTAGTTTGATTATGACATTCAAATTTCTGGAAAATAACCCAGGTAGCATCACACCAACAGATAACTACCACTAAAAAATAAGAATAAGCAAGAAAAATATCAAATGCATTGTAGGATCTGGAAAACGTGATTAAGGAATCCAACATGAATGATGAGGACATGAGACATACCATTTTCAGTTTTTTGACTTTTGTTATGATTCAATAGGAAAGTAGAATTCAGATGTATATATAATGTTCTCTTCTTATTAATTTTCTAATAATGAGTAGAATGGCATGAATGCAGCAGATAAACTTCAAGAGTAAAGCCTAAACTCACTCATGTAAAAAGTGCTACATAATATAAGATGTTCAAGGATTGTATCCTATTCTTACTATGGTTTCTGTTAGTCAAATTTCCTCACAAGCAAAAGTGACAATATATCTACTTTTACATCACCAGACAAACACCATACAACTCTATATAGAAAACAGCAACCAAGGTAAAATAAGAGTTGTTAAAGAGATGGACAAACCTCAGCTTATGAATAGCTTTTGCAATATGCCAATGTGCGCTTGTATCACCATCAAGAAGGCACTCCTAGACCAAAACAAAGGAAAAGGCTAAGGAAATGGTCATTTTACCACAAAACATTGAGTTAGTATTACAATAATTACTACAGAATATCATTTAAAATTATCTAATTTCAAAAAGGAAATACATAACAGTGCCTCTTCAGTGGAAGATCGTTGGTTAGGTGTTGTTTGAGTGACCTTTCAATTTATTGAATTAGTCTTAATAATTCATGTTTTTTAGTCTCCACCTCAAAAAGGCTAGAAATCAACAAGACTGTAACAAAAATGGAATTAGGCCATACAATCAAGCAAGAAAACAAATATAAACTACTTGCGCGTGTAAGAAATGACTTTACAAACAACGGAAGTATAAGTAGCATTAGGTGTACTAATACTACAATGAACCACATACAAATACATTAAGGATTATACCAATGAAAGACACAAAAGCTGCACATGCATATGACGATAACATTAGTTAAACTACCATTGCTGCCATCATTAAAGTAAGATTTGGTGGCTAGAAATCTGCAGAATGAGAAAGGTGAAACTGATTTCAGTTGTATAGTTATTTATTTATGCTATGAGATTTATGCCACTGAGATTCTTGATCTATGCTATGAGATTTATTTATTGATCTGCGAGTACTTTAAAAGGATACAAAAACACTGATTGTGTAGGTATTTGGAGCTGGCTAGCAGATTCACACCTGTGAAAGCAAGTCTTCACCTAGGAATACAATTTTGAGCACATATCTAAATGCACAAAGCAGTGCAGTTGTTTATATGCAAATGGTTTGTTGGTAGTCAGGATCTGATTTTGATACACAAATTTCCTATTTTTATGGTTGTGCAAAGGGGAAGTGCTACTGTCTTGTATGCTACTAGACTGTATCTAAATAATCCATGGTGATTGTTTTTTTATTATTTGACAGAAACTATAAATCATAACAGCTGCTCAGTACATACTAGAAAGTTAAAGATTAAACATTTGTATCAGCATAACAAGCACAGTAGGGAAGCCAAACTATCAGCGCACATTATGCTGTTCGATACAAAACAATCCAACCAAACAAAGCATAAAGCACGCACCACTTTAAAATTTGGATTTGTTCTATGCAAACCAATCCAACCCAACAAAGCCATTTCTCTAAACCACATAACTTTTAAATTTTCTTTGTTCTATGCAACAAAGGCATTTCTCAAAACCACACAACTTTAAAAGTCATACATATGGTGAGTTTAGATTCAGAGTTTTACAAAACGTAATCTAAATTTTCTCTGTTCTATACAAAACAATCCAACCAAACAAAGCTTGAAGTAGATACAACTTTTATTTAGATAGTGAGTTTAGACTGTGAGTTTAGATTATTTATAGCATACAAAACGAAATGTTCTCAAATTGACCGGGACATTACGTCCTTCAATAGTGATAATGCAAGTGCACAGCGTAGCTTAGTACGACGGCAAGTACGGGTCGAATCCACAGGGAGTGGGGTTAAGTCAATAGTTTCTTGATCGATTAGTGTATTCGAAAGCGTATAATATGATGTTTGGTGATAGAAATAATTAAAGCAAGCTATTAAAAATAATTAATGAAAACGAAACATAAAAGTAAATAAGGATGCAATGAACTAACGCAAGGATAATATGATCAATAAGCTAAAGAGCATAGGTTACGCTTTCTCACCAAAGTAGTGTTTACTAAACTTTAACCTAAGGTCATGGACGTTTTGTTATGAGGAAGAACGTATCATAAATACTAATGTTCTTTCTCGAGCAACAAAAGCTTCCTAAAACATACTTAACTACCTATTCTCATGGAGCTAAGCACAATTTAAGACATGAAGTACACATTCAACATTTCCAATCAAAGCATTTACGATTCTCATGCAGATGACTTAATTTTTAAGCGTAGATTATCGTTGAAAATCGAATCTCGCCCTCAATTCAACGACACTATAACATGATACAACATCCATCCTGAACCATAAACAATACAACCAAGCCAAAGGTAGAGAAAGCAATTTAGACTACATACATGGTGATAATGCCTAGCCTAAGCCAAAATAAACTACTCACTCATACTCATATTGAGTTTGTAAATTGCAAACAAGCTAAGAACCATAGATGAATGAATTAAAGTAGAGTATTCTAAAAAGATGAGTGCAATATAAGTTGAAGAACTACAAGCATACATATATGAAACTAAAAGCAATCAATCAAAGATAACTAAGTGACATGAATTGAAAACAATATAAGCAAAAGATAGAATTTACTCTTTTGGGTTCAATCTAAGGATGAATAAGATGATTGTTGATGATTCAAAATAATACCTTCCAATAGCTTCAATAATAATACATCAATGGATGAAGAATCCAAATTAAAAAATGCTACAAGAAAGGATTGAAATTAAGATTGTAATTGGAATTTGAAAGTTCTTAATTAAAGTAGAAATTATGCTAAACACTATTGAAATGAAAGCTGAACTATGAAGAATACATAAGAGTTACTCAAAATGAAGGGTGAAATCTGACTTCCTAAGCTCCACCTTCCTCTCCTCTATTTATAGCCTTCAGAAAACAAGTGGGGGTGGTGGTTTCATGATTGGTCCACCACCCCTAGGTTGTAGGAGGGAAGTGCCACCCCTAATTGATAGGGTAGGGTGGCTAGGCAATCCTGGCAGCAGCAGTTAAAAGAAATGAAAATGATTGGGCTCGAATGATATTTAAATAGATCGCAAAAGCTGTTGCCGCCCATCTCGCTCGACCCGAGTCAACCAGCTCGACCTGGTTGAGCCACCATCAGGTACTACATAAGAAGCTTTAAAATTTGGACAGAAGTTGAAACTACCTCCGCTCGACCCGAGCCATCTCGCTCGACCTGGTCGAGCGGATGCCCTGTACCTCTGTATTGCAGCCTGCTATTTAACACAAGTCTTTAGAAGTTTAACTGCACCTCGCTCGACCCGAGCCACTTCGCTCGACTTGGTCAAGCGACCTTCAGGGGGGCTATATCCAGTTTCTGATCTCAAGTGTAGGTGTAAGGCTGCTCGAGCCAGGTTTGATCAAGTGGCTTAAAATGGGCAATTTTGGCTCTTGTTTTGACTTGTTTTCTTGACTTAGCTCATCGAGGCCTTGCTCCCTTGAGCTTTCAGAGTTGGGTGAGCAGCATATGCGTCAAAAGTGCTTGATTTGTGCTTGGTTTGATGAGTTTTATCTGAAATGCAACAAAACAATAAACCAATAAACCAAGCATAAAATCCTAAATAAAACAAGCATAACTGTATCAAATTCCAACATAATCCAACTAAACAATGGGAATAAAATATAAATAAAATACAGCAATCCAACATCAAAGCAATCCAACATAAATTGGCTTAAAAATTCCAAAACAGCAATATGGATGAAAGAATATCACCTTTAGTGGCCCACACAATATCACGTCAAGAAACTACTTGGATATCATCTGAGAAAGTGAAACAATGGTTTGAACATAAGGAACTACAGCTTCAACATCAAATATGTCAATCCTCTTAATTTCTTCCAAGTTATAGAATTTATATAACAGTACAAAGCCCACTTTTATTTGCAAATCACAACCTAAGTATCCCCACTCTTCAACAACAATAGGCCAAGTTCCTAGCCTTTAATAATTACTCTCAACTCAAATATGGGTACTATACTTATGTTCAGACCAAAACTATAGCGGAAAGTATACTTGATTCACAGCAATGACAGGCTCAAATCAATTACTTTTACTGTTTAACATTTGATGAGAAAAACATCCATGAATTTTCTTCAAAAATTGCAACGTATCAACTCAAATGAATTCAACTCTAATCAAACGCAATATTCTGAACCACTAAACCACATTATTTTATTAGGTATGCAACTTTTTGCTTTTGTATAATGACCCAAAACATTCAGGGGGCCGACCCCTTCAGACCTATACAAAGATATGCAAATTGACAAGTCACACCTGAAAACTAATGAGAAAGAGTTAGGGTTTAGTTTAGGCTGAATTCATTCTCTTTTTTTTCTGAAGGTTTACATGTGTTGTTTATATACACTAATAATCGATCTAATCTAGGAAGGAAATAAACTCAAATAATTCTATTCCTAAAAAATACAATATTTAGCAAATAATATCTCCTGATTTGCTCTTTTGATTTGCCTAAATAATTCTGATTTCCTACACTCCCCCTCAAGTTAGGTCGTGTGGTTCAGCGAGACCTAACTTGCATATAGCATCGTCAAATATTTCAGAGGAAACTGCTTTGATAAGAATATCCGCAAGTTAATCCTTCGAACGAACGAAGGGAAGACTGATGATCCCTTTCTCGAGTTTCTCCTTGATGAAATGCCGATCAATTTCAACATGTTTTGTGCAATCATGTTGTACTGGGTTACCAAAGATGCTAATAGTTGTCTTGTTGTCACAGAAAAGATTACATGGCCCTTTTTGTGGGAACTTTAATTCTTCTAGAAGTTTCCTCATCCATAGTACTTCAGTGATGCCTTTTGCAATTCCTCTAAACTCTATTTCTGCACTGGACAATGCACTACCTTCTGTTTCTTATTTTTCCAAGTGACTAGATTTTCCCCAACTAGAGTGAAATACCCTGAAGTTGACTTTCTGTCATCTTTATCACCAACCCAATCTGCATTTGTATAGGCTAAGTGATCCAGATTATCATTTTTACTAAACAGAAGACCTCTACTACTTGTTCCCTTTAAATATCTCAATATTCGCATTATGGAAGTCATGTGTTGCACTTGTCGCTTGTGCATAAATCGGCTTACTACTCCAACTGCATATGCAATATCAGGTCTGGTGTGAGATAGATGAATGAGCTTCCCTACCAATCTTCTATAACAATCCTGGTCAGCTTGTTTCTCTCCTTCAATTATTTATAACCCATGATTTGTTGCTATGGGTGTATCTGCCGGTTTACAATCAAGCATGCCTATTTCGGCCAGAAGATCTAGGATGTACTTTCGTTGACTAATGAAGATTCCCCTTTTTGATCGTAGGACCTCAATGCCAAGGAAGTACTTTAGATTTCCTAAGTCTTTTATATCAAATTCACTAGACAATTTGTTCTTCATATCCCGAATCTCATTTGCATCATTACCTGTGATCACCATATTATCTACATAAATGATTAAACATGTAATCAGCTCCCCTTCTTTCTTGAGAAAAAGTGTGTGATCTGAATTATTCTGCTTATACCCGAACTTCATGGCAGATGTAAATCTCCCAAACCATGCTCGAGGGGATTGTTTAAGGCCGTATAAGGCCTTTTTGAGTTTACACCCTTCACTTGGACTGTATGCTTCCGAGAACCCTGGAGGAGGCTTCATGTATACTTCTTCTTCAAGTTCTCCATGCAAGAATGCATTTTTCACGTCAAACAAATGTAAGGGCCAATCTTTATTTGCTGCAATTGAGAAAAGAACCCGAATGGTATCGATCTTGGCTACTTGTGAGAATGTCTCAGAGTAGTCTACACCATATGTTTGAGTGTACCCCTTTGCTACTAGTCGGGCTTTGTAGCGTTCAATATTTCAATCTACATGATATTTGATAGTGTATACCCATTTGCATCCTACTGTTTTCTTTCCTTTATGTAGTTCACACTTCTCCCAAGTCTCATTCTTCACAAGGGCCGATATTTCTTCATCTATTGCTTTCTTCCACTTAGGATCTTGAAGGGCCTCTTCAACACTCCTCGGTATTTGATTGGAGTACAAAGAAGTGTTGAAGGCCAATGTTATTTGGGCTAAGGATTCAACATTACTCCGATCTATAGGATATCGGGACCTTTTGGCCTCATATTCTAGATCATACCTCTTCGGGGGAATACCTCTTGTACTTCTCGGGGGTAGATCATACCTGTTAGACAACTCAGTACTTTGCTCAACATTAGTCTCAAAATTAGGTTCTCTATTTTCCACAGTAACAGTATCAATCATAACATCATGGGGAGTGTCATCTATTACCTCAAGAGATTCAGGATGCTCGGAGGCTGGAGTGAACTGAGGTATAGAAGAACTATAGTTTCAGAGGTGGTGTCTGTGGTGTAACCTACTTGCTCTTTCGGATCCATCCTGCTAGGATATGTTAGCCAGCTTAGGTCCTTACTGTTGTGCTCCCCCTGAGACTGAAGCTGGGTGAAGTAGTATATTTCCTCAAAGAACTCACAATCTAAAGTAACATACATGCAATTTTCTACGAGGTCAAAGCATATGTACCCTTTCTGTGTAGTTCCATACCCCACAAACACACATTTGACAGCACGGGGTTCAAATTTACTACGTACCCTCTAGGGAAGATGAACATATATAACACACCCAAACACCCGAGGAGGAAGAGAGTGGGTCGAGGGAACTGAAATATGGGTTTTAAGAGTGTCAAGTGGGGTCTGGAATTGTAAGGTCTTGGTAGGAAGGTGGTTGGTTAAATATGTAGCAGTGGCAAGAGCTTCTGGCAAATAAGATTCAAAAACCCGAGATTCAAACATAAGGGAACGAGCTATCTCAAGAAGAGTGCGGTTTTTGCGCTCAACAACACCATTTTGCTGAGGGGTATCAGGACATGTAGTTTAGTGTATAAGACCATGGTTGTTTAGAAATTGTTTCATGTTAAGATTTACATATTCCCCCCATTATCAGATCTAAGGATTTGAGGTTGAGTTTGAAAAGTAGTATAAGGGATTGATAAATTTAATATTTGTCTCTTTTTTATTGTACATATTAATACAAGATGATGCACTATATATAGTGCAATATACAAGTAAAAGTACAAATAAGTTACTATTAAAGAAAATAAAATTACACAACTCAATGCATTCAAATGAGTTGTCAAATCAATTGTAACACTCCCCCTTAAATGCATTACATATATGTGGGTATTTTATTATGACATAAACTGTCTTATTAAAAATCTTTATCAGGAAAAATTCAATGGGATAAAAAAACCTGATCAAAGGAATAAAAATAAAGTGAGCATATTTCTCCCCCTGAAGCTAACATATGTCTTTAAATCGGCACATCCCAATCTTGCGTATCGAATATTCGAGTTGCTTTGACGGAAGTGACTTTGTGAATAAATCAACGGGGTTTTCAGAGGATTGAATTTCTTGAACTTTTATCTTTTTATCTTTCTGCAGATCATGTGCAAAGAATAACTTTGGTGACAAGTGTTTGGTTCCGTCTCCCCTGATGTATCCTTCTCTTACTTGGTTGATACATGCATCATTATCTTCATAAATTGTAGTTGGTGCCCTAATTGTATCATTATCTTCATAAAGTATGGCATCATTTCCTGACTAGAAAAATAATCCAAGGTCTATAGTTTCCTTTAGGTATCGAAATAAATGTTTTATCCCATTACAATGTCTTTTTGTTGGTGCATTACTATACCTAGCTAACAAATTTACAGAAAATGCTATATTAGGTCTTGTATTATTTGCTAAGTACATTAAAGCACCAATGGCATTCAAGTATGGCACTTCAGGGCCTAAAAGTTCTTCGTTTTCTTCTTGTGGACGGAATGGGTCATCCTTTATGTTTAGTGATCATATCACCATTGGGAAACTTAGTATATGAGCTTTTTCCATGTAAAACCATTTCAAAATTTTCTCAGTATAATTGCTCTGATAGACAAATATTCCATTTTTCAAATGTTCAATTTGTAGTCCAAGGCAAAATTTACATTTTCCTAAATCCTTCATCTCAAATTCCTTCATCAAATATTTAGCTGTTATTTCAATTTTTCTTGGAGTTCCAATCAAATTTAAGTCATCTGCATATACATCCATTATTAAAAAACCTAATTGAGATCGTTTGATGAATACACATGGACTAATTTGGTTAATTTTGAATCCTGCTTTCATAAAGTATTCACTCAAACGATTATACCACATTCACCTAGATTGCTTTAATCCATACAATGATCTCTTTAATTTTATAGAAAACATTTCTCTAGGTACATTCTTTATTGGTAAGTTTAGTCCTTCGGAGACCTTCATATAGATGTTTGTGTCAAGTGACCCATATAAATATGCAGTTACGACGTCTATCAATCTCATGTGTAGGCATTGAGAAACTATTAAACTTACCAAAAATCTGAGTGTGGTTGCATCAACTATTGAGAAATATGTTTCTTCATAATCAATTCCTGGCATTTGAGAAAAACCTTGGGCTACAAGTCTTGCCTTGTATCTGACAATTTTATTTTTCTCATTTCTTTTCTTACAAATACCCATTTGAAGCCTACGGGTTTTACGCCTTTTGGAGTTTGTAAAATTGGCCAAAAAACATCTCTTTTTTCTAATGATTTTAACTCTACCTCAATTGTTTCTTTCCATCTTGGCCAATCAGGTCTTTTTCTGCATTCATTTATCGACATTGGTTCAAGATCATTTTCATCATTTATTATATCAATAGCTATAGAATAAGCAAAGGATTCATTTGGAATTATCCTTTTTCGATTCCAATTTTTCTTGGAGAAAATATAATTTATTGAGATTTCATTAATTTAATTTTCTTCTTTTTCATTATCAAAGATATCTTGATTTTCTCCTTTATTCTCACTTTCATTTTGAGTATCATTTGGTGCACCTTCTTGTTTTCTCAATTTTCTTGGTTCTAAATCTTTTGAACCAAGTGGCCTTCCACGCTTTCTTTGCATAACAATTTCATCACTTTTTGCCTATTTCATCAGGAATTTCTATTCGGGCAGGAGTATTTGCTGCTGGTATATGTGATTTTGTAACTTTCTTAGAATCTATGAATGCATCAGGTAATTGGTTAGCAACACTTTGTAGATGAACAATTCGTTGTACTTCTTGTTCACATGATTTTGTTTTTGGGTTTAAATATTCTAAATGTGTTGCTTTCCAAATAACTTTCATATTTCTTTTTTGTAAGTCCACATTCTCTTCCCCTAAGGATGAGAATATTGTCTCATTAAAGTGGCAATCAACAAATCTAGCTTGGAATTGATCACCAGTTAATGGTTCAAGATATCGAATGATTGATGGAGATTCAAAACCGACATATATTCTCATTCTTCTTTGTGGACCCATTTTTGTACGTTGAGGGGGAGCAATGGGCACATATTCAGCGCATTCAAAGATTTTCAAATGTGACATATTAGGTTCATGACCCGCTACTAATCGTATTGGCAAATATTTATGATAAGCTATAGGTCTTAGCCTAATCAATGATGCTGCATGTAATATTGCATAATCCAGGCCGATGATGGTAATTTTGATTTCATTAGAAGTGGTTTTGCAATTAATTGCAATCTCTTAATTAAGGATTCAGCAAGACCATTTTGTGTGTGAACATGTGGCACATGGTGTTCCACTTTAATTCCAATTGACATGCAATAATCATTAAAAATTTTGAAATGTGAATCCGCTGGCATTATCCAATCTAATACTTTTTATTGTATAATCAGCAAAATGATTTTTCAATTGGATGATTTGTGCATGTAGTTTTGCAAATGCATTGTTTCTACTTGATAGAAGGCTTACATGTGACCATCTTGTGGAAGCATCTATTAAGACCATGAAGTACCTAAAAGGTCCACATGGTAGATTAATTGGTCCACATATATCTCCTTGAAGTACCATGAATTCTTTCAAGAAATATAGGAGATTCAATAACAATCTTATTTACTGATGGTCTAGTAATAAATTTTCCAAGAGAACAAGAGGTGCATCAGAGCTCATTTGACTGGGGAATCTTAATATGTTTTAATGGATGCCTGACTGAATTTTCTATTATTTTATGCATCATCCCAGTGCCAGGATGACGTAAGCGGTCATGCCATAGACTGAATAGCTCTTTATTGTCTAGTCTTATCATATTTATTTCAATCGGGCGTATATGAGTGAGTTGCAACCCCGATGAATATGCTGTCATCCTTTGAAGGATAATTTTTGTGCTATTACTTTCTGTTGTAAGGCATAAGAATTCTTTCTCATTTATGGTTTTGGTTTCCATATAATAACCATTTTGGCGTATTGCCTTGAAACTAATAAGATTTCTTCGAGATTTACTCGAGTATAGTGCATCATTTATTACTAATTTTGTCCCCATAAGGAGTATGATGCATGCTTTTCCAATGCCTTCAATTAATTTTGTTGTTCTTGATATGGTATTGACATTTGGCTGAAGCAATTTTAAGTTTGAAAAATATTCTCAATTTTTCAATATCGTATAGGTTGCTCCACTGTCCAAGAGGCAATGAAATGTTGATCCATTTACTGACATTTCCTTTTTTTAAGACAAGAAAAGAAAAAAAATTATATTATTAATATAAAGCAGAATACTCAATACAAAAACATAAGTAGAGAACTACAACTAATCAAATAAAAAAAAGGGAAAACAAGTTAGAGAAACAAAAAATGCATCTAGTCTTCTCAAAAGATGCAATTATCTTCTTGGGGATCAAGTTTGTGGAGGTTCATATCCTCATTTAAGAAATCGGAGACATCTAAGGTGAGCCCCGATGTACTTGCTTCATTTACAAAATTTGCTTCTGCCCCTTTTTCTTTGTTTTTCTAGGAAGCTTGATATAAATCAACTAAATGTTTGGCAGCACGACAAGTTCGCCCCCAATGTCCAGTCATTCCACATCTATTACATGTGCTTTTGTGTTTCTGGACTTGTTTAAAATGATCTTTTCGGGGGCAAATATATTTCTTTCATAAATGTGGCCACGTCCGCGGAATTATAATCACTAATTGATTTGAAATCTTGAAATTTTAACTCTCGCCATTCATCGATGGCCTTTGGGAGAAGTACACTTTTATTATGGCCAAATCTTTCATTTAGCTCTTTCCAAAGTAATTTTTGGTCCTCATAATTGGTGTATTCGTGTTTGAGACTTTCAGTTAAATGATGTCTCAAAATTGATGCAGCTTTTGCCTTATCTTCCTCAATTTTTATGGGATCTCTTTCAATACCATTTCCATTGTCGGCAGGATTAAGTTCAATTATCGTGTATAATAAAGTTTTTCCTTTTAGATATAATTTGACATCTGAAACCAAATGTATAAAATTATTTCCAGTTAATTCCAAGGCATTGAATTCTATATTAAAGCATATTAGTATCATCTCCCCCTGACTTAATATCTCAGATATAATAAGTACAATATAATCAAAAAAAATAAAGTAGATAGTATTAATAGATAAAAAAACAAAATACAAACATGATTTATAATTTATTTTTGGATAATAATGTAGAGCATTAGCGCTACGAGTAATATAATTAAACCCATAATGAAAAAAAATACAAGATTTATAATTTATTTTTGGATAATAATGTAGAGTATTAGCGCTATGACTAATACAAATTACAATAAACCCATAATGATAACAAATGCTTCTAGTATTTTACTCTTATTATCGGCAATTGGATTGAGGTGGGGGTTTGTAGATGTATTGTTTGTCATGGATGGTTGAAGGTAGAAGAAGAGGAAGAAAGAATTTACGGGTTAAAAAAAAATATTTTTTTTTGTGTTTGGAATAAGGTGTGAGTGGTGTGTGTGTGTGTGTTTATGATGGGTAGAAGACCCTATTTATAGGGGTAAAAATACTAATTTCATAATTGATCTCCAAGTTTAATAAAAATGTGGTAAATGATTAGAAATTAAATTTTTTATAATTTTTTTTTAAATTTTTTATTTTGGTTCAGAATCGAACCGTTAACGATTTACTTAAATTATAATTTTCGGACTACTATGGCATTCATCCCAGGGTGATATTTTTACAATTAAAATGAATTTTATGTTAAGAATATAATCTTTGTTATGTAGAGATAATGTAATCATGTGTGCTAATAATTTGTGTTATTAGTAAATTAAGACTACTTATTATTATTGGGTTTACAATGTTAACAAATGAGAATCTAATAACTTAATTTTTTTATTTTTTATTTTTTTTAGGGTGAAATTAAATTTTATGAATTTATTAGTCGATTATATATGTATAAATATAAAAGTGTGATGTAGATAATTTTATAGACTAAAGTAATCAAATACATATGCACATAATATGACGACATGATCAGATAAATAGAGATAAAATCGTCCATAAAGGCGATAACAATGCTATATTAGCCAGTCCATAAAGGTGGTCATCACAAAATAATACTAGCCAGTCCATATAGGCGGCTGAAAAAAGTAAAAACGAACATAAAGATTAAACAACATTATTAAAATAAATTATTTTATGGGTTAATTAAACGTTTACTACTAGTTCCTTTGCCTTCGTCATTTTTCCTTTTATTACTTTCTTGTGGCACCGTAGGATCATTAGTAGGTTGGACTGGTGGGTTATCAGTAGGTGTTGGTGGCTAATTAGTAGGTGGTTGTGCTGGTGGATTAGTTGCATTATTGGGACTTGGCATTGGATTTTCATTTACGTGGGTATTATTTAGATTATGTCTTCGAAGTTGGTTTGAACCACTACTAGCTGGGTTGGTAGTAACAGATATACAATTTTTCTTTAAAAATAAAGTATAGAACGGTGCTAGTAACACCTTGAATAATAATATCGATATCGTTTAATTGTTGATCCATATTACGGCTAAAAAAATGTGTTATAATGTTTTGAAAAAAAATATTCCCTTCTTGATTTTTGAGAGCGAAAAAATGGTGCTGATAACGTGGTAAAACTAGGTAGAATATAAAAAGAAAAGTAGCATAAGGGATTGATAAACTTATATATCTGTCTCTTTTTTATTGTACATAGTAATCGAAGATGATGCACACATATATAGTGCAAAATACAAGTAAAAGTACAAATAAGTTATTATTGAAGAAGATAGGATTACACAACTCAATGCATTCAAATGAGTTTCAAATCAATTGTAACACTAAACTTTTTCTTATGTCACCTTTAAAAAACTCAATTGTTTAAAAATGATTGCTAATTTCAAGTTTCAAGAAGAGGAGAAGAGATGAATAGAATGTAAGAGAAAATTATTTAACAGAATGTAAGAGAAAATTATTTAACATACTCAAAGTTCATAATCTTAATCGTTTGAATAGTCATTTTCGACTAATTTTTAATTCCTTCAATTTAATTTTATTCCTAATTATTGAACTCATCCAATGATCCAACTATATTAAGTTCCTAAAATTTTATTTCAACTAATTATTCCTTTCTAAATTAATTTCAAAATTTTATTTTATTAGACGATCTAAATCGATTTAATTTACGATTTAATTTTCAAATTCTTTATTATTTCTATTTATTTCCTTTTATATGTCCAATTGCTTAAATTAATTCGAATATAAACTTTAATTTTTAATTTTTCAAAATATTTTTTTGAGCCCAAAAGTTTAATTACTAATTTAATTAAATTTTGGTTTACTAAAACTTTATGTTTAAATATGCTTATTTCTTAATTAATTTCGTTAACGATAATTTTAACGACTTTAACACTTTTATTTAAACTATTCTACACTAATATTTTTAT
Source organism: Amaranthus tricolor (assembly GCF_026212465.1). Lineage (NCBI taxonomy): Eukaryota > Viridiplantae > Streptophyta > Magnoliopsida > Caryophyllales > Amaranthaceae > Amaranthus > Amaranthus tricolor. The sequence goes on from NC_080053.1 coordinate 14,012,719, forward strand.
ATATTTATTATTAACTTTAAATAAGTTTTTTAAGCTAGTTTTTGCAACTAAACTAATCCTAATTACCTAAGTTAACCTTAGTGAAACCTACCCAAATATTTGCCTACTTACACAAGTTATGCAATTTGACAAAAACAAATCATACACCCTCACTCTAGTAGATATGGAAGATTGGAAGTAAGATTTAGGTCATATTGATGCAATTTGTTTTTATCCTATTACCTCTTTGTCCCTAACTAGCTTATATATATCCTAACATCTAAGGAAGGACAAATAGAGTCAAAAATCATCAAACAAAACCCATCTTAGCCGTGTGGTTCAAAGCTGTTGGCCTCTTAAGGTTTTGATGATGACTTCACTTTTAAATAAACAAACATATTTTTAGAGATTGTTTTGTAGGTATATATCCGATTTAGTTTGAATCGTTGATGAAGCCTATGACTTGGTTCGTGGAAGATGTACATGTCTTAATATGTCCAAGATGTTAGATAAGTGTTATAATGTTCAAAATAGACGTACAGTCTACTGTTCCTAAAATGAACATTCTGACTGAAGTTGAAGCTGAAGACAGTACGCTGTTCCTACGTAGCAGGTCTGGAGAATAACATCGACTGGAAAATTGCGAATTAATTATTTTCTGTTTTTAAGTTGATGTAATGGTTTAGAATTAATTTAATTGCTTAATCAATTAATAAATTGGTTGGCAAATCTATTTTTAGGTTTTCTAAAAATAGCCCAAGACTTTTTCTTAATTGGTTTAAGATCTCCTTTTTATTAGGATCTTATGTTTTAATTCCTATGCTATTTTTAGCATTAAGGAAACTGATTTTTCTTTGAGCAAATAACAGCCGGACACTTTCATAATTCCACCACCTTTTGTTTTGAGAACGTGGGGGTAGTGGGAGGTATGTCTGAGGAAACTGCTGGTTGTTCCCACTATAAATAGAAGGGACTTTGCTCGAACCAAAATGTATCCAAGAGGATCCAAGAGTTTCCATTAAAGGGAGATCAATTTAAGAAAAATATTTTCTGTTTTTAAATGCCAATTACTTTATTATATATTTCTTAAGTAATTATTTTAATTTTTAATCTCTTGAGAATTGGCCTTGTAAGGGTTAATGAGTGATTTGTTGTAATTAGACTTATGAGAAGTCTAGGGGAATAGAGAAGCTTCAAGAGAAGCGTGAGAAGAGAAAGAGAAGGAGAAAAAGAAGAGAAGAGAATAAGGCCTAGAGTAGAGAAGCTTTAAGTGAAGCAAACATTGTTTTGTGTAATTGTAATTGATTGCCTAAACATAGTGAGAATTTTGAAATCCCGGGGGTCGTGGTTTTTCGTTCTTATTAGGCCAAGAAGGTTTCCACGTAAAATCTTTGTCTCCTTTATATTTCTTGCTTCTTAAGCTTAAGTTTTGTTTTGTTTGTTAAAATTCCGCAAGTTAGAGCAAAAACGTAGTACAACTCAATACACAACAATTCACCCCCCCCCCCCCCCCCCTCTTGTTGCATTTGATCATCTCTTCATATTCCAACAAAAGCCCTTTAGGCCATTTAATTTTCTTCAATTCCATCCTAATTTCAATTTAATAATATTACTTGTAAAATTTTTAATTTTTATTAGTGGAAGAAATTCAAGATGTTGGAGCTTAGAACACTCTTTTACTAACTTAAACCATCATATTTTGGAGCGTTGTTGGGTATTTAAAAGATCATCATTTTAGAGTTGGGTATTTATTTTAGAGTCATCTTACTTAGAGGTTGGAGTTTGGAGTGCTTGATTTTGGAACATTACTTTGGAGGATCTTATTCTTATTGTATTTCTAATTAGTACTTAAGGGATTGGCTCTGACAGCAGCTGATCAAGAAGAGTCAGAATGTGTAACACCCGAATTTCCTCCCTTCCTTCACAATTCTGGTTTCGTTTAAGGGGTTGAAAATTCAGGGGAAATTCAGGGGTGTTACAGAATGTGATGAAGAGGAGGCTGCCATGTTTGTACGAAAATTCAAGAAGTTCTTCAGGAACAACAGATAAACCAATCAAAGAACAATAATGAAAGAAGATCTGCCAATACAAAATCCAACCTTGAATGCCACAAATATGGAAGTACTGATCACTTCATCAAAGATTGCCCTATGTGAAAAACGAAAAGGGCAAGGGAAAGGCAAGTGAAACAGGAAGACTACCAACCAAAGGAAATCTCAATGAAATTGACTTTCGCAAAGCCATGATTGCTGCATGGGGAGAATCCGAGAGTGATCCTGAGACAGAAAACCCCGAAGATGAAGAAACAGCTAATTTATGTCTCATGGCCTCACACGAGAGTAAGAATGAGAAGTCCAAAGGAAAGGAGGTAAAGTCTTCTAATTCAATTCCTAACCGTCTGTTTAAATTAAATAAATATAAATTAATTGAGTTGCTTAAGGGGGCACAAGATAAATGTCTCCAACTTGAAAAGGACCTTAAGATTAGTAAAGATCATGTTTCTTATATAAATGCCTTTAGATCCGATGTCCAAAATAGATTTTTTAATTTGCTAGATCAAAATATCATTTTAAAGTAAACAATAGAAAGAGTAAAAAAAGGAGAATATTATTCTTAATGTTGAATTGACCCAATATAAATTACTAGGCTTAATCAAGGAATTAAATGACGCATCTATCAATGCTTTATGTTCTGATTTTCAAAAATTGAAAATCAACCTAGAATCCAACCAAGCCAACAATGATAAATTAGAACTTGAATTAAATTCAAGAGGAAAGGGGAAAATAAAAAATGTTCCCAAATGAATTCTAAATGCTAAAAGTAAAAATTCAGAAGGCCTAGATTACCATAAGAATAATAAAAAGAAAAAGGTCTATGTCGATCTCCCAAGTAGCAAAGTCTGTACCTTTTGTGGAAAAACTGGACATCTAAAAATCCAGTGTGCAAAAAGGGAACAACATATTGTCTCCAACAGAAGCTATGTTGATCGTATTTGGATTAAGAAAGTTGATTCATGTCAAATCGACAAGGAACCCAAGAATGATTGGGTTCCTAATTCTAATAACTAATTTTTCTTGCAGTAACTAGTAAGAGGGAACAACTCATGGTATCTCGATAGTGGGTGTTCCAAGCACATGACAGGTAATAAATCAAAATTTCTCTCTTTGAAAACCTATGATGGGGGAACTGTGACTTTCGGTGACAACATGAAAGGTGAAATCATCGCCAAAGGAAAAGTAGGAAGGTCAAGTTCCCATGCAATTGATAATGTATTTTTGGTCGAGAATTTAAAACATAATTTACTAAGTATTTCTCAGTTCTGTAACAAAGGTAACTCTGTAAACTTCACTTCTAAAAAATGTATAATTTTTAGGAATGACACAGGAGACACTGTTCTGGAAAGGATCCTAAAAGGGAACACATACATTGAGGATATCAACACTGTTCCCAGATCGAGTTTAACTTGTCTTAGTGTCATAGAAGAAGACCCTCCTCTTTGGCACAAACGTCTAGGTCATGCTAGCTTTTCTTTGATTAATACCTTAAGATCAAAAGACCTAGTAACAGGATTTCCATCCATAAAATTTCTAAAGGATGAAATTTGTGATCCTTGCGCCAAAGGAAAACATGTAAGGTCGTCCTTTAAACCAAAGAATGTGGTGACCACTTCAAAACCGCTTAAGCTAATCCATATGGATCTTTGTGGACCTATGAGAATTCAAAGTCGTAGTGGCAAAAGATATGTATTTGTTATTGTTGATGATTATAGTAGATGTACATGGACTTTATTTTTAGTAAGCAAAGATGAAGCTTTTAATGAGTTTGTTTCTTTTGCTAATAACATACAAAAATCCAGTAATAATCAACTTATTCACATAAGATCAGATCATGGTAAAAATTTGAAAATTCAAGCTTCATGAATTATTGTAATGAACATGGCATAAATCATAATTTTTCCGCACCTAGAACACCACAACAAAATGGTGTGGTAGAAAGAAAAAATAGAACTTTAGAGGAAATGGCTAGAACCATGTTAATTGCTAATGGTCTTCCTAGAAATTATTGTTAATTGCATGCTATATTTTAAATTGTGTACTAATAAGACCTATCACTTCTAAGACACCCTATGAACTGTTTAAAGGTATAAAACCGAATATTTCCTATTTTCGTGTGTTTGGATGTAAATGCTTTGTTCATGTTACTGAAAAACAAAACATAGGAAAGTTTGATGAAAGAAGTGATAAAGCAGTATTTCTTTGCTACTCATCTCATAGTAAAGGTTATAGAGTTTACAACAAGAGAACTATATGCATAGAAGAATCCGTTCACATTATCTTTGATGAAACTAACTTTATGACAAGTGAACAAGATACAAATAATTTTAAAATAGGTCTTGCAAATTTGGAAGATGATGAAGATGTAACGAAAGAGAAAAATCAAAGATCAGTAGGAGAACAGCTGATTCAAGAACAAACCGAAGAACCAGATAATACAGAACAACTAGTAAATGAGGACCAGCAAGTTGTTCCCAATCCAACTGTTCCCAGAAATGAGCAAAATGATCAAGTAGAAGCTGAGCAGAATAACAATCAAGTCAATGACCTTGAGCCTACAACTATTCCCACAAGAGAATTTGTGCCCAAACAGTGGAGATATCAAAAATGTCATCCACTTGATTTGATAATCAGTGATTTGAACAAGGGAACACAAACTAGATCCCAAATTAGAAATTTTTGTGCACACTTTGCGTTTCTCTCAATACTTGAACCCAAAAATCACGAAGAAGCTCTAAAAGATTCCGAATGGGTTGTTGCCATGCGAGATGAACTAAATGAATTTGAAAGAAATTAAGTATGGCTTTTAGAACCCAAACCAAAACACAAAAAGGTGATTGGACTAAAATGGATATTTAGGAACAAGTTGGATGAACACGGAATCATTGTAAGAAACAAAGCAAGACTCATGGTTAAAGGGTACAATCAACAAGAAGGAATCAATTATACTGAGACATTTGCTCCGGTAGCAAGGTTAGAGGCTATCAGAATTTTAATTTCTTTTGCTGCTTTTATGAATTTTAAATTATATCAAATGGATGTGAAATGTGTTTTCTTAAATGGTTTTCTTCATGAAGAAGTCTTTGTGGAACAACCCCCTGGCTTTGAAAATCCCTCTTTTCTTGATCATTTCTATAAGCTTGATAAAGCTCTTTATGGGCTAAAACAAGCTCCTAGGCAATCAGAATTTTAATTTCTTTTGCTGCTTTTATGAATTTTAAATTATATCAAATGGATGTGAAATGTGTTTTCTTAAATGGTTTTCTTGATCAAGAAGTCTTTGTGGAACAACCCTCTGGCTTTGAAAATCCCTCTTTTCTTGATCATGTCTATAAGCTTGATAAAGCTCTTTATGGGCTAAAACAAGCTCCTAGGCAATGGTATGAAAGATTATCAAAGTTTTTGATTAAAAATAACTTTGTTAGAGGTAGAATTGACAAAACCTTATTCTTTAAGAATAGAGGTTCTGATATTTTAGTTGTTCAAATTTATGTTGATGATATTATTTTTGGTGCTACCAATGAATTGCTATGTAAACAGTTTGCATTACCTAATGAGCACTGAATTTGAAATGAGTATGATGGGAGAACTAAATTTATTCCTTGGTTTGCAAATTAAATAAACAGCTAATGGAATTTTTATTCATCAACAAAAATATATAAAAGAACTCCTAAAGAAATATGGTTTAGACAATGCTAAAACAAACCATACACCTATGGCTACAAACATTAGATTAGATGAAGATACAAATGGTATTAATGTTGATCAAACTATGTATAGAGGTATGATTGGATCATTATTATATCTAACTACTAGTAGAACCAATAGTTCGTTTAGTGTTGGTTTATGTGCTAGATTTCAATCAAATCCCAAAGAATCACTTCATACAGAAGTTAAAAGAATTTTGAGATATTTGAAGGGAACAGATGATTTGTCCCTATTTTATACTAAAAGTGATGTCTATGATTTGAAAGGTTATAGTGATGCAGATTATGCAGGAAATCTTGTTAACGGGAAAAGCACTTCAAGTATGGTACAATTTCTTGGCTCATGTTTAGTATCATGGTGTTCCAAGAAACAGAACACCGTTGCACTATCCACCGCTGAAGAAAAATATGTGGCAGCTGCAGCTTGTTGTTCCCAAATGCTTTGGATAAAACAACAGCTAAGAGATTTTGGTATTAAGTTTGAATGTGTTCCTATTTATTGTGATAATACTAGTGCCATGTGCATATGTAAAGATCCAGTGCAACTTCCATAGTTAAACATATACATATAACACATCATTTTCTTAAGGATAATGTAGAAAATAAAAATATAATTGTTAAGCATGTCAATTGTAATGAGCAAATAGCAAACATCATGAAAAAACCACTTCCAAGGGAACAACATGAAAAGATGAGGTTAGAACTTGGCATGATTAAGCTCCACTAAAGTTTATGATAAGCACTCTCCTCAAGGAAAATGAAAATTGGAAGGTTGACTCATCCACAAAAACCTTGGTTAAGAAGTTAACCATTAAAAGGTTCAGGTATGCGGTTATTTGAAGTACGTGCTATGTTTGCTTTCTTGAATGCATGTTTTAATTGATCAAACCATAGCAGCTTTTGTTTAAAGAAGATAGTCATCATAAAAAAAAGGAGGACATCTTCATCTATTTTCTTAAATTTTATTACCAGCATTATTATTTATTGATGGTCAACGTAACATAAATAAGGGTCGGATCAAAAACGGTTATTAACTACCAATTCATGAATTTACCCACTAATCCACTTTGTTCACACATGCAATTAATTAAATTAATTGTAGTGCAACTCCTCAAATAATCGTCCTTTCACAATCAATATAACCCCTCACTCTCACGTCACAACACCTCACATCATCTTTTCTACACTACTCACCTTCAAACCGTCAATCTCCCTTATTCACTCTCACTTCTTCTTCTTCATTCTCATAATCCACCATGAAAACCCCCAAAACCACCTCAAGCAAGAAGCAGAGCAACAAAAGGCCAAAATCCACTCAACCGAAACCTCTAAAAATAGTTCATCCATCACCATTAATTACTGCTCCACCATCTTCTCCCAAAGAACCTAAAAATTCCGACACACCGAGTACGTAAAAAATGCATGCGCGAACCAAACGTCAAAACTCCACTTCTAAAGATGAATCATTATCCAAACCAACTAAGAGGATAAAGCAAGTTGATTCCAATAGTGCTGAAGAGATTTCCAAAGAAATGTCAGTTGGGTTCGGACTTGACAAATATTGGTATGATTCTACACCCTTTCCCCAACTACACGCTATTTCACAAAATCAAAATTGGGAAACATTAATGTCTAATTTTTTTTGTAACCCTAAATATTCCAATTTGATGCGTGAGTTCATTTAAAATTTTTTGATTGATAATGGGGTGTGCTCTAGCGTAGTCAAGGAGATTAAAATAGAGTTCAATAGTCTGATGTTAGGAGAATGGTTTGGTGTAACCGCTGTTGGTTTTGACACATATTATGTTGGGTCTAAGATTGTATTTTCTAAGATAAATGAGAAAACGGTTCTTAAGTTCTTAGAAATAAATGAAAAGAAGGGAAGGATTAGTCACAACTCACTGTCTCCCCTACACAAATTACTTTACAATATAGCTCATCGATTTATTTTACCACGTAACTCAAAGCGAAGTGAGGTAAATTTTCGCGACGCTACTTTGATTTACTGTTTGGCTAATCATATAAAATTCAATTTTCCTTCGTTAATTATTTCCCATTTATCTGATTGCATTGAGAAGAAATATCTGGTAGGGTATGGAGGACTGTTAACATGGATTTTGAGGAAGTTTGGTGTAAATCCTCTTGACGGCCTGCAGTTCCCAATGAGTCCTAACAACAAAATAGGTGCAAGATGTCTAACCAATTTGCATCTAAAATTAAATGATAACGGGATTCTTGAGGATGCCAATGAGGAGGTTGAGATTGTTGATTCCGAAAAGGATGAGGAGGAACAGAAGAATGAGAATAAGGATCAGGAGATTGTTCCCCTTACCACTACTGAAAAGGCAGATGGATGTTCCCAAAGGGAATAGGGGAAAGCTGTAAGGAAGGGGGAAGCCTCTAAAGAAGAAAAGGGTGAGGCACTGGATAATGATGATGATGATGATGATACCAGTGATGAGGAGGTTCGAATGCCGGTTCAGAAGAAGCCTATTGTAACACCAAGGAAAAGTCGTAGGCTAGCTTCTAAGGGAAAAAGTCTGGTAGTTAGTTTGGATGATGACTCTTCCTCACACACCACCCTTAAGCTTCAACCTACTACGCCTCCCTCACTAAAACCAGCCACATCACCTACACACCATATTCCATCACCACCACCATCACCTATTCCTGCCACACCGCCACCAATTACCACACAGGTTTCACCACCACCACACACTTCACCTAGTTTAGGTTTTGCTGATTTCACTACCAAATCCTCTATTCCAACAGCTTCATCAGATCCTGTTCTCACCAAGCTAAACGAATTGCAGTCTCAGCTCTTTACTTTTCAAGATAAAGTTCGTGTCTCCCTCGCATCTATCACTGATCAGCTCACTCTGATGGAAGCTCATCTAGGTGCCAAGCTAGATACAGTGGAAGTGTAGACCGAATTCGTAGATGAAGAAGAGCATGATCCTTGACTTCTCTCCTCTTTACTTTTGTTGACCAAATCAATCAATCAATTAATCAAATAATTTATTTTCTTTTCAATGTACCAAGATGGGTACAATGTCTGTATTTTGATACTCTTTTAAACATTGTTGCCTACGTTACTTTGGTTTGTGACTTTAATCCATTATATACTTAGACTGCATAAATTAGTATTTTCTTTTTATCACTGCCACTGCCTATTTATCCTTTTAATTGTTATACTCATATGATTAGTGCTGTTGTATGAAAGCTCCTCTCCTTTTTGAATGGTGTCAAAAAGGGGAATATTTGGCACAAACTTAAAGGTAATGCTTGATCTATGACTTAGTTCAATATTCTTATTTGTCTTGCCTAAGGGTAGTGAGTATGCTTTGATGATGTTTTGATAGTGAAGCTCTAAATATCAACTTTGATTATTCTGATTGGTTAATTGAAAAATGAAAAAATCTGATATAACATGCTATATATTTATTTTTCTGGACATGCTGAGCTCTGATTATTATACTCTAAAAGGAAGTATAGATTTTCTTTAAAGCTTTGATTTGATAATATTATTCTTAGGCTTTATACTTCAATATATTTACATTTGACTTGAAATATATGTTCTGATGAAATCCTTGAATATATGCTCTGATATGTTTACATTTAAATAAATAATATATGTTTTGAATATCTGCTTTGGTACTCAATATTACTATTGCTCTGGTACTCAGTATTAATGTGATGATGTTCTAATTATGCTCAAGTTAAGTATCTTAGTAAGCTATGTTATTTTATTTTAGATTTATTCAAAGACTTAAGTAATAAACTACATCTAATGCTCTGATTATGCTTATGTTATTCTAAATAATTATAAATATTAGAGTAATTTGTTTTTGTTATATGCTTGGTAAATAATATTGTAATGAGTTGATTTACTAAGTTATGTAGAGTAGCTTTAATCTCTGGCATGCTCTATGATATTGGTTTTACTCTATTTTGTTTAAGTTTGTTTAACAGTTTGTCATCATCAAAAAGGAGGAATTTGTTGGCTCTCTTAGGTTTTGATGATGACTACACTTTATTTAAACAAATGTATTTTTAGAGATTGTATGCAGGTCGATATCCGGTCGTGATTAAGATCGTTAATAGTACCTACGACTTAGTTTATGAACGTGTACTAGTCAAAAGAATCCAATGGAGTTAGATAAGGTATATCGCTTAGGATGTCAAATGTAGATAGGAGGTCTACTATTTCCAAGTTTGATGATCTAACGTTACTAGAAAATGGAAACAGTGCATTGTTCCCAAATTGAAGTCTGAAGAAGTTACGTCTGCTGGAAAATTCTGATTATTTTATTTTCTGATTTTTTAGTTGATGTATTAGTTAAAATTAATTTGTTGCATTGTTTGATAATTAAGTTAATTGGTAAAATATTTTATAACCACCCTAAAAATAACCGTGTGATTTTTAAAATAATGGAATATTTCTCTCCTTATTTTTCTCCTTTAAAAAAGGCTTTTATTTTGGATCTAAATTAAGTTAGAAACTAACTTACCTATTATTAGAAAAGGGGAACGGTAGCTTTTTGCTTGAGCATCAAGCTTCCATTTATTTCTCCTTTGTAATGGGAATAATTACAAGTGTTTAATCGTGAGTTTTCCTCGTAATTCAAGATCCATATTATTCTCCTTAATTTTAGGGATAAGGGAATAATAGGTAGTTACTTCCTTTTTATTAGCTAAATAAACTCTATAAATAGAGGACTTGTTTGTTCCTCAATTTTTGCATGCGTATGAGCCATAGAATTCATACGAGAGATTGATAAAATTAACAAGAAATATTTTGTTCAAAAATTGCCAATTAATTTATAATATTTTCTTGTGCAACTCTTTAATTTTATCTTTAGAAAATTTATCCTTATAAAGGGTTTTTGAGAGAATTGTTGTAACTAGACTTGGGTAAGTCTAGGGGAGAATTAGAAAGTTTCAAGTGAAGCAAGAGAAGGGAATAGCTTTGATAAAGCTAAGAGAGAAGCTTCGAGTGAAGCAAGAGAAAGAGAAAGAGAAAGATAAAGAGAAGTTGGCCTAGTAAGAGAAGCTTCGAGTGAAGCAAGTTGTTTTATGTAATTGTAACGAATTGTCTAAAACATATTGGAGAGTTTTGAAATCCCGAAGGGTCGCGGTTTTTCCTTTTATTTAGGCCTAGAAGGTTTCCACGTAAAATTGTGTTGTCTCTTTTAGTTTTTCGCATTAAGTTTAAGTTTTAATTCATCAATCTAATTCCGCAAAAACAGGGCTAAAATACTTAAACTTATTAAAACAACAATTCACCCCCCCCCCAATTATTGTCGTTCCCATCTTTAACACTGTCTACAGGGAGGAAGGAAGCAGCTAGGTCAGAAACAATTGGAGTTGAGGAAACATAAAAAATAAAAAGGGTCCACGGGTCGGGTCTAGATAGACCCGGACCCGGAACCTTATAATATTTTTTGGACCCGAACCCTTAGGGTCCAAAAAAATAGACCCTTACCCTTAAAAACGGGTAGGGTCTAATAGGGTCCAGGTAGGGTCTTAGACCCTTGCCCATCCTTAGGTGCAAGTGGTCTCATGGCTGGGGGGGTATTTGTAATGAGTTTTGGGCAACTTTTTAGTTCATAAGATTTTATGAAAAGAGTGTTAGGAGTATAGAAGAAGGCTAAATTGTGTAAGTGATTTAGAGTGTGTAAGTGAATGTGTAAGAGTTGGAGTGTGTAGGTGGATGTGTAAGAGTTTGGAGTGTAGAAGAAGGTTAACTTGTGTAAGGAAATGGTGATAGCTTGTGTAAGTGATGAACATCATGGATTGATACAGAAAGGATTTTAGTTCATCAAATTTTTGTTCTAGTTTATACAAGTGAAATGTTTTAGATTAATGGAAAAGTTTAATTAAGATTTGATTATGAAAATATGATAGTTTACTTAGAAAATTTTGGTTAAAACTATATTTAAATTTAATAAGAAAAATATAGTTAATTTTGTGGTATAAAATAATTAAATCAAAGTTGTAAGGTTAAAATGATAAGTAGTAAAGTTAGTTTAAGGAAACGAAATTGAAACGTAACGTTTCAACAAAACTGTAAATATAATATTAAAATTTTACTTTTCGTAGTATAAAATAATGAAATAATATTTTAGTGCTTATAAAGAAATTTAATAAAATATATATAATTTTTTTTTAAGTTTAATATTTGGTGGAAATTACAAAATCGGAAAAAGGTTTAGGAATTAAAGGTGATTTGAATTAGATAAACAAAGGATTAGGAATTCAAATTAAAAAATTTCGAAATAACTAATTGGACGATAAAGATTAAGAAATTTGAGCCTGTTACAACTCTTTCCCCCTTAAGATAGTTTCGTCCCGAAACTAGGACTTACCAAAAAGGTTAGGATAACGCTCTCTCATGTCGACCTCTTTTTCCCAAGTCGCCTCTTCAACCTCGTGGTTTGGCCACAAAACCTTAACCAATGGAATTCTCGAATTTCTCAACTCTTTTACTCGGGTATCTAAGATCCTGATTGGTCGTTCCCCATACACCAAAGACTCCTCAATCAAAATTGGCTCATGAGCTAGAACATGAGACAAATCATGAACATACTTCCTCATTTGTGAAACATAGAACACATTATGAACTTTTGCTAAACTCGGAGGTAAAGCCAACTCATAAGAAACTTCCCCGACTCTCCTTAAGATCTCAAAAGGTCCAATAAACTTTGGACTCAACTTTCCTCGAATTCCAAATTGTTGGACACCTCTCGTAGGTGAAACCTTAAGGAAAACCTTGTCGCCAACCTCAAATTGCAACATCTTTCAACGATTATCAGTATAACTCTTTTGTCGGCTCTGTGCTGCTCTCATGTTCTGTTGAACAATCTTCAAAGCATCAGTGGATTCATGAATCACATCTGGAGCTTCGGGAATGGTCCTATCCATTAAATTCCAACACAAAGGTACTCGGCACTTCCTTCCATAAAGAGCTTCATACGGTGCCATCCTAATACTAGATTAGAAACTATTGTTGTAGGCGAACTCCACCATCGATAATTTATCTTCCCAAGAACCTTCAAAGTCCAACACATAACATCTCAAAAGATCCTCTAATGTCTAAATAGTTCTCTCAGTCTGACCATCAGTTGCAGGATGAAAAGTAGTACTCAAGCACAACTTACTCCCAAAAGCTTCCTGCAACTTTTCCCAAAATCTCGATAAAAACTTCGGATTCCTATCCGAAACAATAGTCCTCGGAACACCATGAAGTCTGACAATGTCTCGGGCATAGGCATCTGCTAATTGCTTGGCCCCCCAAGTATTCTTCATCGGCACAAATCTAGCGACCTTGGTCATTCTGTCAACAATGACCCAAATAATATCATTCCCTCGCTGGGTCATTGGTAGCCCTACCATAAAGTCCATAGAAATCGAGTCCCACTTCCAATCTGGGACAGGCAATGGTTGAAGCAACCCTGAACTCTTTTGTCTCTCGAACTTTACCCTCTGGCAGACTAGGCACTTAGACACAAAATCAGAGCTGACCTTTCTACCAAAATATCTCTCTAATCTCTTATATTATCTTATCTCGACTTGGATGCAAATGAAATAAACTTTGATGACCTTCCTTCAGAATCTCATTCTTCGATTCAACTTGATTTAGAACACAAAATCTACCGTTTATCCTCAACTCTCCTCTTTCTCCTAACTCAAAAGCATCGGTCTCATTTTCCTCAACTCTATGGATCAACTCAACAATCTCTGGATCCTCAAGTTGTGCCTCAATTATAGAATCGAAAAAAGTGGGTTGTATAGTCATTGCTCCCAAATACTGACCAACCTCGTATCGACTACAAATATCTAATCCCAAACTCTGCATCTCACGTTACAACTCCCATGGTACAGACATAATGGCATTCACAGACACTCTCGGTCTCCTACTCAAGGCATCAGCTACGTTATTTGGTTTTCCAAGGTGATACACAATTTCAAGATCATAATCCTTAATTACCTCAAGCCACCGCCTTTGGTGCATGTTCAATTCCTTTTGGTTGAAGACATACCTCAAATTTTGATGATCAGTTAGATCTTACACAGTAACCCATACAAATAATGTCTCCACAACTTCAAAACAAAGATCACTACAGTAAGTTCAATGTCATGCACAGGGTAATTCACCTCATGTGGCCTTAACTGCCTCGATGCATAAGCTATGACCTTTCCTTCTTGCATAAGTACACAACCCAAACCTTCGAATGAAGCATCACAATGGACCTCGAATGGTTGCTACAATCAGGCATTGCTAAAAAAGGGGCGGTAGTAACTAGTAAGTCTTTTCTTTAGTTCCTTGAAAGCAATCGTGTTCCTCTCATTCCACTGAAATAGTATCCCTTTCTTCAGTAGATCAAACATGGGACGAGCAACCTTACAAAAGTTTTCAATATATTTCCTATAGTACCCAGCTAATCCCAAAAAGCTCCGAACTTCAATCAAATTTCTTGGAATTGGCCAGTGTGTTATCGCTTTAATCTTCTCAGGATCTACAGAAATTCCACCCTTAGACACAATATGATCTAGAAAAGAAATTTCCTCAAGCCAAAACTCACACTTACTAAACTTCTCATATAATTTCTATTTTCTCAAAAGCTCTAGAATCAATCTCAAGTGTTCTTCATGTTTTTCCCTATTCCTCGAGTATACCAAAATATCATCGATAAAAACAATCACAAATTTATCCAAATAAGGACGAAGATACCTCTGCATCAAATCCATAAATGCTGCAGATGCATTTGTTAACCCAAATGGCTTCACCAAAAACTCATAATGTCCAAATCGGGTATGAAATGCTGTTTTAGGAACATCCTCCTCGGCTATCCTTAATTGATGATATCTAGATTTAAATAAATCTTTGAGAACACCTGAGCGCCTCTCAGTTGATAAAAAAAATCATCAATCCTAGGCAAAGGGTAATGGTTCTTAATGGTGATCGTATTAATCTCCCTATAATCAATACACAATCTTATTGTTCCATCTTTCTTCTTCACAAACAGAACAGGGAGTCCCCAAGGTGACACACTAGGTCGGATAAAACCTTTCTCCAATAACTCATCCAACTCCTTTTCAATTCGGCTAACTCTGCTGGAGTGAAACGGTACAAAGTCTTAGAGATAGGGGTAGCATCAGGAATTAGATCAATATGAAAGTCAACCTCTCTCCTTGAAGGTAAACCAAGTAGATCCTCAGGGAACACATCAGGGTAATCACAAACAATTGGGGTTTCCTCAAGACTTAACTTGATTTTCTCCTTACTACTAGCAATAAAACACAAATATCCCTCATCTCCATGTTTAATCATCTCAATGGCTTGAACTGCAGAAATGGTCTGAATGGAAAACATAAAATTTTTCCTAATCAAACATTCTCCACCTGGAGCCTTAACCCAAACGATCTTCTCTTTACACAAAATCTCCGCATGATGACGTCCCAACCAGTCCATCCTCAAAATAATATCATATGTACCCAACTCAAACACTATTAAATCGGCAGGCAGATGGTTATCCGAAATCTCAAGAGGGAAGTTAGGAAAGATACCGTCACATAGGAATGGTGAACTGTCAGGTAATAGAATTTGGAGATTAAATTTTTGAGGTTCAAGAGAGATAGAGGATTTATGAAGGAAAGAAGTAGAGATAAAAGATCGGTCGACTCCTAAATCAAAAAGAATATGAGTCAAAGAGTCTCCTACGGCAAAGTGACCAGAAATTACCTTACCCTCAAACACCTAATGAAGATCGTCTACATGCTTGCTAATAGCGTGCAAACCCGCAGTCCTCCTAGCTGCAATACTCTGAACATTTCTCGAAGAACCAGGACCTCCATAATTACCAGTACTTCTAGCTCCCAAATGGATCTCTTCTTGGCAATTAGTGGAAACATGACCCTTCTTTTTGCATTTGAAGTAGATGATCTTCCCAGTGCATGAACGACCTCGATTATCCTTACCACATAAGCAACACTTCCAAACTGTGGTTCTTGTTGAAGTTATTGGTTGGAACGGCTTGCGATCCCAATTGGTCGGCCTCTTCTTCCTGTTGTTGTTGCCTCCACCAAATTTTCTTTTGTTGGTGTTGTTCTCCTTGTCAAAGATCCTCTCACACTCAAGCGCTCGGTCGTAAAGATCTCGAAAGTCAGAATACTTCCCGATCCACTTTTGGATCTTAAGATTAAGACCCTCGAAGAAGCGGGATGCACGAACACTTTCCTTGCTTACAATGTTAGAAATAAATCGAGACAGCTTATTGAACTTACAACTGTACTCAACTACGGTCATAAGACCCCGACGAAGAAGTAAGAACTCATTCTCCTTTTTTCGTTGGAGTGATGGCGGATACAATTACGGACGAAGAGGTATAAGGAAATCATCCCAAAAGGTATCAGTCATAGTGGCCTTGATAGAACGCCACCATAACTCTGTTGTACCAGATAGGTAGAAGGAAACCAGCTTTACTTTTAGGTGCGCTGGACAGTTAATCACTTCTAAACGTTTCTCCATCTCTGCGAGCCAATTCTCGAAGCGAACCGGATTAGCTTCTTCGTTGTATTGTGGCGGACGATGATATGCCATATTCTTAAAGTATTTTCCGTCATCAATGGCCTCTTGAGCCTAATTCTCCATGAGGGTGACCAGTCGCTCATTTGTCCTTTCCATTCGGGCTAGTTGTGCTTCTAGCTCTCGAACTCTAGCCTCATGATCAGATGAAGTTACGTCATTTCTTACTTAAAAATTTTTAAACATGTGATTAACTTTCGCATTAACTTAATTAATTTGGCACGTAATTCTACACATGGTCACATAAGCATATAGAAAACAAATAGAATATTTAGAAAGACTTGTTTTAAAAATCATTTAAAATTCATTTTTTTTTACTTTTTTTTAAAGTTGGCTATCGAGCCTTTCACATGGAACTAAAATTATAAGATTCGAGTAACTTTGGCTCTGATACCACGTGTAGCAGGAGCGGCACTCTCGATAGATAATTAACATTGATAATTATACTTAAGATAAATAATGTGGAAGTGTAAAATGATAAACTGCTAAAAACCATTTAAACTAAAACCATTTAAAACATAAGTTAAAAATCTTACAACTGAGAAAATATCACATAAGGTTTGCTTAAATACGAGAAAAAAAAAATAAGTACAATATAGTCATCAAAGTCATCAAGTAAAATCAATGCAGCTAAGTCCTTGATAGCAGAATAATTAAAGTTGCGGCCTGGATCGAAACCTGAGCTAAATTTTCCTGCAAAATATTGTCATCCATAATACGGATAACAGCCGATTGAATCGGTCAGCTAAAAAAGCCGAGTACAATTTCCTCAACAAGCTTATGATGCGATAGTTAAATCATGCTTACAAAATAATCATCAAGCACAATATAGAAGGTTATTACTCATTAATGACCTTTATTAAGCCCTTAAGTTACATTCTCAATACTTGCAGAAGTTCATTACTGCTACTAAGTACTTGGTAACCTTAATGCTTATTCAATCAAGTTCGATTAAGCCTCATAACTTTACCATCATAGCACATCACAAGATCACAACAATAATGACAACTGATGTATGTAAGGTTCTGGTTAGGTGAGGACCGTAGTCCTAAACCTTAACTCTGGTGGGAGTCATCACTTCTCTCAATACTGTTATGCTCGAGACTCCACTGGATAGGTTTTTCTCGGACCCTCTGTCTGACATCGCATTTTACGTGGCGGCTAATGGTTCGACGTTACCTTACTATCAGAGTCATACAATCAATATCACGCAATATCAAACAAGACTCTAAACCAAAATAGTTTAAATTCTTATAAGTCAAACTTCCACTAATCAAAATTTTGACAATTCTACCCTTTTAATAGAAACAAATTACTAGTATCTAATAAATTAATATTAATAAAATAATAAATTTTCGTAGCTATACTAAGATTCCTGGGCTAAACTAAGTCATTATTATGTCATAAATAATCATAAAAGCCAAGGTATTATTTCTAAGTACTTAATAACATATTTTATCAAATAAGCAAATAAAATAGTAAAACGAATCTATCATAACTATGAAAAATAATCAAACAAGTTAGAAGGGTCCAAAATCTAAATGAAATGAGTTTTCAAGGAAAACAATTCTAAGCATTTCAACAAATTAGTTTGACTGTTTTACCGATAAACCGATTAATAATTCTTTATACTTACTTGAGTCCAAAATAAAGATTTTATCAAAACACCAAGATGATATGGAATCATTTTAAAGAGATAAGTTTATTTAACTAATAAAATTCATGATTATTATTTAAAATAATTAATACAATCATTTTAAACATAAATCGATATATATATATATATATATATATATATATATATATATATATATATATATATATATATATATATATATATATATATATATACATATATATATATATACATATATATATATATACATATATATATATATACATATAAATATATATACATATATATATATATACATATATATATATATACATATATATATATATACATATATATATATATACATATATATATATATATATATATATATATACATATATATATATATATATATATATATATATACATATATATATATATATATATATATATATATATATATATATATATATATATATACATATATATATATATATATATATACATATACATATATATATATATATATATATATATATATATATATATATATATATATATATATATATATATATATATATATATATATATATATATAATTAAAGTCCATAGGGTCTACGACAATTTGCCCTAGGGCCATCATGAGATTCAACATGTTATAGGAGTATGTCAAAAAGTTACAAGTTAAGAAGAGTCCATTTAATATTTATTTCTTATTTAATTTTTTTTATTTTCAAATTTATTAATAAACTTGAACTTATTTTAAACTTAAGTAATATATTTTCTTAGCTATTTTTAATAATTAAGAAAGTATTCAACACCTCTTCCTATTAGAATAATATTTTTAAATGAAAATTCAATTAACCGTTATTTTAATGAAGTAAAACTCAAGCAACATATCTAAAATGATATCCTAACTTTTAGCTTTTATAAAGTACTTATGAAATACTTTTTTTAAAATTCCTAATTCACATAAATTTTATCAACCAAGATTTCAACACAAAAACATCACTAGATATTATTTTTAAGTATTTTCTCAATGCAAAAGTTCATAAAGCTAACATACATGAAACTTAAAGTAATATTTCACATAAAAAAATTCATATATATCTACATTATCATATTAATCAAAATTTTCATATTTATAACTCAGTTTTTTTTAGAGTGTCCTAAAAGTATTATTGTTTTGATGAAAATATCACTAAACTGGATATGATTTTAATATAACCATGTAAAGTTTAAATGATTAAAATAAAATCATGTTGATCATGCTTTTTATATCATCAAGTAACCATAAATAAATATTGCATAACGAGAGAGTTAAGAAAATGTGTACTATATTCCTTCAAAAGTGGTGTTAAACCAAGTAAAAGAATAATAATAGGAAAATAAGAACTCAAAGAAATAAGCTCCAAAAGAGAAAGTCTTCAAGGTTCCAAGCTTCAAAGAAGTTGATCTTCAATTACCCAAAAAAAATGATATCCAAGCTCCAAAAGATAGTACTAGACTTTTCGAAAGTTGATGATTATTGCCTTAAGAAGTGATAAGATCAAGCTCCATCTTCATTTGATTCTTCAACTAATAAAAAAGGTATAAAGTTAGTAAGATGTTAATGAAGTGAAGATATAAGAAAGAATGGTAGAAAGATTTGATGATGGGGGTGCAAGTAGGATGGGCATTTAAGGGTATGGGTCAGGTTTGGACCGTACCCTGATTCTTCAACTAATAAAAAAGGTATAAAGTTAGTTTAAGGAAACGAAATTAAAATGTAACGTTTTAACAAAACCGTAAATATAATATTAAAATTTTAATTTTAGTAGTATAAAATAATAAAATAATATTTT
>NC_080053.1:14037505-14055005 GCF_026212465.1 Amaranthus tricolor
TTGTAATGAGTCGAAGACGTGCATAGTGTTCGTTAAAGGACATATGACCAAAAGTATCCAATGCAAACTACAAACGCAAATTTAAAATCAACAAATTAGAGATTATGTGAACTTTAAAATCAAAAGATAAGTTCAATTTCAAAATTAAAACTTACTCTTCCACATATGGAGCCAGAATGAACGTGTGTTTAGATGCAAGGGAATTATTCAAAGCAATCTCAATGTATGCTTTGACGTCATCTGGATCATTTACGCTTTTTAGTACCCGAAATCGGCTCAGGACAAAACCATCCAATTTTTATTGGATGTTCGCAAGAATTTAGCTCCTCATGAGCCGCACTAAACTCACGAATTAGAAAATTTTTTCAGTAATTCGGTTGTTAATACAATTAAACAATAATGCCTAAATTGTTAGATAATGAACATCACCTCATGTAGACATGGATAAGAGCTACATTCAACATTTTTCCTCTCAAAACTTGCCCAATGTCACTAGGACCAATAATTACAAATGGGCTTTCAACAAAGCAGAATTGTTCCTTCTGCAGGGTTAGAACGATTGGGTCCTCCTCACGTAGGCGACATGTACATGTGTGCAGCCATTTGAAATCTTGAGAGAGATCTTTTAGCTCCGCATCAGTCAAAATTGGAGTAATTGCCATCGACTTTGACCCAGTCGACACTTTTGATGAGGACCCGATCTCTCTCCTAGAGCCCTTTGGTCTCTTTTGCTATTTCAATTTATACAATTAAGTTAGTGTAAGCATGCAATTAAAAAAATAAAAATAAATAAGATACAAATGATTATTACCATGGTAGTGAATCAGACCCAAGCATATGGCCATGTGACGAAACTATCCACGGCGTTTGATAGTTTCTCAAGGCTCCATTCTGGCATTGGAACCGGGAGTGAAAATCTTCAAACCCCTTTAGAATAGTTTCCACGGTCACACTGATTTGGCCACTTGTAACAGGCATCGAATGCACTGTTTGGCCCTCTTTGGTTGGTTGTGCCACACCAATCTCAGTTAAGTCGCCATCACTAGCAACACCTAACTGAGGCAGCAAAAGAGAACAAGGAGTCGCCTCCTGAAAATTATGTCGTTTAGTATAATAAGCATCATAATAAAATATTGAAACACGTTGCAATTTAAATTCGAATTTAAAAATTTCGAGATAATTAATCGAAAGATTAAGATTAGGAAATTTGAGTCTGTTACAGGTTGAGTATATTTAAGTAGGAAGTTAGTTTAATGAAATTGTGATTAAGTTTATATTAAGCGTATTTGTGCTTAAAATATTTTTTTTGTATGTTAATGAGTAAGTTTTGAAGATGTTTAGGGAGTTGGGATGAAAAATTATATTCTACTAATATCAAGTACTATTTTTTTCTTATTTGTTATATTAGGAATTTTGATATATTTAAGAAGGTTTATGTGTGCATTATTGTTAATATTTTTATATTAGCCTTTAAGCTAGTTTATAAAGTTGAGTGTTATTGTATGAACATGTTTTTGTTTAAGTATAGTTATGCTAAGAATGTTGTTATTATACATTACTTTTGTGGATATTAAAATTCATCCTTAAAGTTGTAGTAAATTTAAAAGTTATTGTATAATAGTTTCTAATTTTTTTATATGATTATATTAATCATTTAAATTTAGCATTTACTATGACAAATCAAATTAAATTGTTTTCAAGTAAAAAAAAGACCCAAAAATACTCATAGACTACCAGATTAAAGAAAAAGTATTATATACTATTTAAATAATAACAAGCTATTTTTTGGATAATAATAAGATAATAAGTTAAAAAGATATTATTGAGAAATTTTATAAGTTATTAAATATTGAAGTGTTTTTCCTAAATATATGAGATTTCATAATAAAAATGTAACCTTTGTGATATTGAATAACTACTTTGTACAAAACACTTCTTTAGTTGACTATTTGACCAAAAATTTATGTAAAAAGATGTAAAAAATTTTTTTTAGTAAACATGCCTTTAAATCATGTGTAAAATATTAATTATTAGGAAAATATTACAAAAATAAAGTTTTACTCGTTTTATATAAGAAATATTGATTTTTGTGAAAAATATAAGTTTTACTTGTTTTAAAACTAGAAGTATTTATTTTGGTGAACTTATAAAGTGTTACTTGTTTAAGTACAAATATTGATTTCATAAAATTGTATATATGTTCTAATTGTTTATAATTAGAATATTTATTTTTGTGAACTTAATGGAATAAGTTTTACTTGTTTTTCTAAATTTGAAATATTGAGTTTTGGTAATTTTGCTGAATTTACGAAATTTATTCATAGAATATAGTTTTACTTGACTTATAACTAGAATATTTGTTTTTGTGAAAATAATACAAGTTTTATTTGTTTTAAAGTTAATTAAGAACTTTGATTTGAGAACTTATTCAAGAGAAATAAATTCTATTTGCTACTTGTGAAGAATACTAATTGAGAGATTATTAATAGGATATTAAATTATTAGTGTGATTTTATTTGTAGTTAACTAGGAAACTATTAAAAAAATTATAAAATAAAGGAAGTTACCACTAAAATTGGTCAAAGTCAAAGTCAACTGATAGTAATAAAAATGTGATATACTTGTGTAACATCATCTGAGTATTGATTGCATGACCCTAATAGTAAGGTAATGTCGAACCATGGACCGATATGTAAAATCCCGGCGTCCATGTTAGCCGGCATGTAAAATGCGGTGTAAGATAGGGAGTTAGCTACCTATCCTGTAGAAGCTCGAGCATAATTGTATTGGAGGGATGACGACTCCCACCACTATTAGATGTAAGGCTTCGGCCATATTCTAGTCATATCTTTATATATATCAGGTGTCATATTATTGTGTTTGTTGATCAGTGATAAATTTGATTAGTGCCAACTCTACGTCGTAGGGGAGATGATGGTAGCCTATTCTTCTCCATGTTGACGCATTCTCACACCTCACGAGGTGTATATGCATTATGCTATTAACTCGATCACATGACCAATTAGCGGGTACTTTAATTGCTTTTCAGTTTACAACATTTTATTTTGTTTCTCACCAACCATCTAATCCTTTTTTTTATGTCATAGATTAACGGGAGTTGTATCCCGCATATAAGGGTAACAACGATGAGTGGCGTGTACAAATGCCTATAATCTTCTTTGACTTGGTTGAATACCACTACCTTATTTTATAGTATTATGTATTTTTGGGGTTTTAAAGTTATGTAGTTGGGTATATAATAGTCTGTGTTTGGGGTATAATATTTTTATAATACCAAATATATTATGTTATAATTTCAAATATATGTTGTTATAACCCTATATATATATATATATATATATATATATATATATATATATGTATATATATGTATATATATATATCATATTATAACCTCAAATATATATTTTTACAACTCAAAATATATTATGTCATAACCCCAAATATATTATGTTATAACCACAAATATATGTTGTTATAACCCCATATATAGTATGTTATTACCTCAAATATATATATTGTTATAACTTCAAATATATTACGTTATAACCCCCAAATAAATTATGTTATAATCGCCAAATATATGCTTGTATAACATCAAATATATTATGTTATAACTCCAAATAAATGTTGTAATAACCCTAAATATATTATGTGACTTTTCACATTCCACTCACATGTGCGCTTTGATTTCAACGACAATTTTTTTAAATTAACATAAATTAGATTTAAATTGAAATTTTAAGAGCCGTCTTTATAAAAGATGGTCTCTCAAGCAACTACTTATACATTTATAAGCCACTTATACATTTATAAGGCGTTGTAGAGGAAAAAAAAAGCACGTAAAACATCAAAACTGAAAAAAGCATGGTCAAGAAATAGCAATTAAGCTAGAGAAAAAAAGGCAAAAGCAGTAAAATGCTGACAAAGATAGCGTTTTTAGGTTATAGGTTCAAAACTTGAAGACGCGAGCTCCAATAGCTTTTTTATAAAACCCAATTCATCTGCCCAGTGGGGCCAAAAAATGCTTTATAGACTTTTAGTTTGTAAAATACTCCTTTGGTATAATTTGCATTATTGAGAAAATTATTGTTTTTTTAAAAAATAGATAATACTTCTTCTAATTCACTAATTATATTCTAATTGTTTTTTACGCTATATTTAATGCACTTATTTAATTTTTAATATTTCTAATTGTGCATAATTAAAAAATTATGAAAGTTGATTTGAATAATCCTTACATTGAGATAAATCAAACAAGATCCCACTTGATTATGTTTTAACTTATAAATTAATAATCAAATACAAATTAAGAGTAAGAGATAAATAGTATTCAAAAAGTAAATGGAACATTACTAGTGAATTAGGGGGAGTAATAAAAAATAAAAAGAGATAATAACTTGTTTGAATAAAATTAAAAGAAAGTTAAAATATATAAATGTGATTAAAAAAAATAATAGACTATAATTTAGAAATAGAAATGATATAAATTAATTGAAACTCAAAATGAAAAATGTTGCAAATGTTAGCAAATTGAGACGGAGGAATTAAGTTTTTGATTCGTTTGAGATTTGTTTGGGAATTATTATTTGTCGCTACCTTTTTCATTTTATCGCCACCCCTCTAATGAAATTACCATATTGCCCCTGAATTTAAAAAAATTACAAAAATGCCACTTAACTTAGAAAATGTTTAAGAAATGTAAATGGCACTTAATAACATTATTATCGGAATTATATATATATTGAATTTTCAGAGGCGTTATGGTAGTATATTCGAATTCAAACACGATACCTTCTCTCTAAAAACTCTCTAAAAACACTACGTAAAGTTAAATAAGCTAGAACTGTAGATCGAACATCAATGGCATACCAAGACGAGCATGATAACGATTCGGTAAGTAATTAATCGGTTCGATTTTTGCAAAAAAAAAAAAAAAATAGGAATGGAGTCGCACAAACCAGTCGCACAAAACGTGCGACTGGACCTAGGCTGAGTCGCACGTTTTGTGCGACTGAGTTGTGCGACTGCTTACAATTTATTTTTTTTTTTTTTGTTGTTTTTGAATTAAAAAAAAAATTTAATAGAAGTCGCACAAAACGTGCGACTGTGCCTAGGCTGAATCGCACATTTTTTGCGACTCAGCCTAGGCACAATCGCACGTTTTGTGCGACTTCTATTAATTTTTTTTTACTTCGAATTATAAAATTTATTTTGTTTAATTAAATTATTTTATTTTAATCTATTGTTGTGCTATAATAATGGTATTTTATTATAATTATTTTTTAGAAATAATTATTTTTAAAGTTATTATTATTTTGATATATTATGATAATGTTATTATAATTATTATTTGCAGGACTTTGAAAATTTAGAAGACAATGTAGATTATTCTGATAGATTTGTTACCGATAGAGAATTTGATTCTGTAGATGATTTACATGCTTGGGCTAATGAGATAGCACTAACAATTGGATTTCAATTTACACGTGCTTCATATAAAAAAAAAGAAGGGCGTTCTAGAGTGAGTATGTACTTAAGATGTCACTGCTACGATAAAAGAAGTGTTGATTTGCATAACTTAGACAATGCTTCCCGACCTGGTTCCAAAAGTAGGGATTGTGGGTGTAAATTTATGATTTTAGGAACTAGTCGTAACCCAGAGGAAAGACCTTGGACGGTTAGAGTGTTTCCTGGTGAAAAAGGAATACATAACCACCCGTTCTTCATGTACAGAGATGGTCAAATAAGAGTAAATAGGATGACTGTGGATATCAGGCAGCACATACGAGATCTAAGTGCAACTGGCATGCAACCAGCATTTATAATGTCTTCAATTAGAAGAAATTTTCCTCGTTTTTATGCTAGTATGAATCAAATTTACAATGTGAGACAGTCAATCAGGAGAGAAGAGATGGATGGTAGGACTCCTCTTCAACACTGTCTGTATATGGCCACGGAGCATAATTATGTAGTTTGGACGGACTTGGATAGTGAGGATCAGTTGACTAGATTATTGATTGCGAATCCAACTTCTATCCAGATGCTACGTTCGTGGCCCCATGTTGTGTTGATAGATACAACGTACAAAACGAATAAGCAAAAGTGGCCCCTTTGCGAAATCATTGGAATGACGCCAACGAATCATAATTTCTTGGTTGCATTCTGTTTGATGCGAGATGAGGCGGCTGTGTCTTATTCTTGGGTGTTGGAGAGGTTGAGGGATATTTACGGGAGAGTCCAGACGCCGGATGTAATCGTAACGGATCGGGATGAGGGTTTGTCTGCAGCTATTCATGCTGTCTTTCCAGGTAAACAGGTTTTAATTATTAATTATCGTCGATCTATGTATTATATATTTCTGAATTAATTTTAAATTTATGTTTAATGCAGATGTACGACATCTATTATGCGTATGGCATATTGGCAATGACGTGGAGAACATGGTCGATAAATTGTGTGGCGGCAAGAAGAAAAATCAACTGGGGCAGTTATTCAGGCAAACAACATGGAACCCCTTGGTTAACAGTATGACGATCGCCGATTTTGAAAACAGATGGGAAGGAATTGTGTCCACTTGGTCGACTAGGAACCGGAGAGTCGTGCGATATTTGGCAGGAACATGGATTCCTCACAAAGAGAAATTTGTGCATGCGTGGACGAATGATTGTTTGCACTTGGGTAACCAGACTACCAGTAGAGTTGAAAGTCAACACTCTTCCTTCAAGTACTATTTGGGTAGCGGTAATAGTAACAACAGGGTGAGGACGCATCCCGACTCTAGTCTTATCCACGAGCAACGTGGAACCTACTATAGCCATGTAGTAGGCGGTACGTTAAGTATCCATAGACTGAGAACGGTGGCATAGCTGCAACAGTGCACCAACATTAATGCTGCCGCTTGTGAAGTGCCCCTTCGCATGCAGCTCCGACAATGGCATACCAAAAAGGCCGGCCAGGCCAAGCTGCCATTCACTATCAGACGGTTGCACGGGAAGTGAACCGTCAATGCCAATTCCTAAGATGCGTTGCACGTCGTGCAACATTATGGTCATCTCCCCCCACGGCATGTGGAAGGTGTTAGTGTCAGGCTGCCACCTTTCCACAAATGCCGTAATGAGAGCACTGTCGATGTGCTGGTGCATTATATACGGCAGACGACCAAGGGGAGTACCAGGTAACACCCTGTACAATTCATCAGACATGTCCTGAAGTCTAATGATTGAATCCAACGTTTTCTTCCGAGCACGACATTCCAAAATCGGAGGGGTGCGCTCCGATCCCTCAAATATAACCTTTGCTACGTGCCCACTGTAGCTGGGTATTAAAGTAGTATCAACAGAGCCCCCGGGCTGGGGTGATGTGATTAACCAGTCCGTGTCCGCGGACTGCGAGCGCCTCCTCCCCCGTGGAGCCGCATCCTCAGCCTGGCTTACTCCTGCCTGATCAGAAGTGCCACTCGAGCCCTGCCCTCTAATCCTGAACTTACCAGCATGGCCTCTTACGATCGTCCAATCAATAGGATGACATGCAGACTCATCCTGACCAAGAGACTCTTCCCGACTAAGAGACTCGTCGTAATCAGTATCATCTTCACCTGAGCCGACCGTATGACTATGTAGGCTACTCTGGCGCTCAAAGCGACTACGCACTTGCTCTAGGGTACTTGAATGTTGGGCCTGACTATGTATTGCCGCCTGTTCTTGCCTTGCTCGCCTTGTAGATCCCGTAACCCCCCTCTCATGGGGATCACCTTTCAGTAAAGTAGGCCTAGATCTATTGCCGCTTAATAACCCTTTAAAATATCCTTTTTCTTTACCTTGATTTCCAGCCATTTACTAGAATTTTCATATTTTAAATTAAGACAACATTCTAAAGTTAATTTAATAAACACTTAAAATCAAATAAATTAAAAACAAGTAACACGAAAAATAATTCACATTTACAAACAATTAAACAATTATTATATTCATAAATATTTAAACAACTCAAATTTAATAAATTAATTACACTAAATAAATTCATTACAAATAAAAAAAAAAATTGAAAAACCAGTCGCACATCCCAGTCGCACAAAATGTGCGACTGGGATGTGCGACTGGTTTCTAATTTTTTTTTTCTCTATTTCGAATATGTAAATCAATAACTACTTCTTACAATAACATTATCATAATACATTTTATTACAACATTTACTAAATAACATTAACTAACAACAAACTCTTTCAAAAATTAAAAAAAAAAAAAGAAAAAAAAAATTAATAAAATGGGTTCGGCACAGTCGCACAAAACGTGCGACTGTGCCGAACCCATTTTATTATTATTTTTTTTTCCTTCGATTGATTTAAAAAAAAACTTACCTCGAATTTTTGTTGAGGACTTCGATTCCAAAGTTTTAGCTCCGCTTGATTTTATGTGAAGAATTTGAGTTTATGGAAGTGATGTTATTGAGTGGATTTGAAGTGTTTTTATAGAAGTTTTAAGCTTAGTGGCATTTTCGTAATTTTTTAAATTTCAGGGGTAAAGTCGTAATTTCATTCGAGGGGTGGTGATAAAATGAAAATTGTGGCGACAAATAAGAATCGGGATTTGTTTTCGTAAGAAAAATCTTTTCTTTTTTTTTTTTTTTTAATATTTCCACAAGAGAGCAGAGACAGTGAAAAGCCCTAATTCCTCTTGCTATTCCAATCTCAAATTCCCATTTCCAGAGAGGTTTAACTTTGTAGGGTTTATCAAAACGATCAACAATGCACAGAAGATGTACGACGCCATTGATGAACTCAATTCGAAGCTTCAGTAGCAAAAATACCAGTGATAAGATTGTTGCATCAGTTCTCTTTGAGAGGCTTCCTGTTGTCATCCCCCAAATTGATCCTATCATTTACGCATTTCAGGAGTTCTCGTAAGCCTTGAACATTTCCCGTAATTTGTTTTTGTGTGTTTTTTTCTTCTTCTTTTATTTTTTTACTAAAATATGTCTGCATTTTGATTAGAGTGTGAATTGATTTGGTGATTTAATAATGAACGTGTTGAATTACTGATTTATAAGTTAGATTAATTGTGAGTCAAATTAGAGGATTCTTTCCAGATTTTTGGCGCATTTCCAGCTGTAGTTTTTGGCTTTTATCATTTTATGTTTATTTGAACTTGTTTTGGGCTAGTATTTGATTGCTTAGTTTTGAGAAAATGCAGAACTATGTTGAAATTAACTCTTTTTTTTTTTTTTTAATGAATGGAAATGTGTTTATCGTTTTGCCTTAAAGGGGCTTGAAAGTTGAAACATTTACTGATCCATGATTAGTTTGATTTCTCGAAAGTGAGCTTAAAGTATTGAATTTTATGTAGAGTTGGTTATTAGTCTACGCAATAATTTAGTCACATGTGTTTCTATAAACATAACTAGTCTTTCACTTATGGATATGGTTCTTTCTTGTCATTTTGGGTCATTGTGTTAAGACAATGCTATGTTGCACTGAGTGGCTAGTGAAGTGAGGACATTGGTCTGTTGTAGATGTGGTGATTGATTAAAAACTTATCATTTTCACCGAGGTCTTTGTTAGATATGCAAGACCCTAAACTAGGCAAGTTTGTCACTTGGCATTGAAGTGATGTTTGACACTCATTAAGTAACAGTGAATAACCAAGAAATGAACTTTGTATGGTGGAAAGTGGACCATGAGAAATGTTGTTTCTAAGGGTATGCCTAAACCTTCTTTCTGTTCCCAGCTAAGAAAGGCAGAAGGCGCATTGATAGAAGTGGTTTTCCAACAAGAACTTTATGACCGGCTCACGGCTTGCCTGTTATACCAAAAAAATATCATTAGGAAAAACCATATCATTTTCTAAAGACTTGCGCTCGATTGTTTTCACATCCGTGAAATTTATTTCCTACTGAGCATGTTAACTTGTTCTAGTGAGTAAATTTGTTGATCAATGAAATTTTAATTGCCTTAAATTTTAGTAATGAGATAATTGATCTTTTTAGCTCCTTTGGTAATTCATTTTTACTTGATTATGTATAGGTTCCGATGGAAGCAACAATATAGAAGGATGTATCCTGATGAATTTTACAAGAAATACGAATCCAGGTAAGCAAATATCTTGTGATATTCTAGGGATGGTGGGAACCTAGTGTAAAATGTGGTAATGGTCGCGATCGTAGTAACGGAACGGTGATGCAGTTATCGTTACACCTGAATGTCAATCAAAACCATAAGATATCCCTTGATAAGCCCAAAAATGCGGTTTGTTTTTAACCTTTAGAAGATTGTAAATATCATATTAATTTTTTTGTTCAAATAAGACTATCAAAATAGGTTTCTTAGTTCAAATTCCGATACTTGGGTTTAATTGTTGCTTGTATAAAGAAGCAAAGAATTTGATATCTTTGACAGTAATTAACCATTAGGCAGTGACAAGCTTTTACTTGTTTTTCTTGGTGAATTGTGTAGACTCTTGTGGCCTATGTAATTTCTATAAATCATAACCAACTTATTTATGTTTTTTAGTTCATTATCCGGATGTATTCCTTAAGTTTTTTGTACGATTGTTCACTTATAGTGATGCTTTCCACGCTTTTATCTGAAGTTAGTTGCCATTGATTATTGCTCACAGGGGTAAGGGTGACTATCAAATCGATTACGAACCTGCTCCTCGGATCACTAAAGCTGACAAAACAAATGACCGAAGGTAGTAGAAGGTGTTTTTCCTTTATCTATGGCAATTTTCACACCACTAATTTTGTGCATATCGAGTTTTGTCTTATGGATGAATTGTGTTAGATTGACTAGCGAGGGTAATTTAGAATGAATCATTCTGTGATGAGGACAACTAAGCTACAAATGGTCAACCTTGCATCGTATTTTGTTCTGGAAGAGAGCCTCTTTCAGTTTGTTAGTGTAGTGTTGCTAATGATTTAGAATTTAGAGTTTAATGGGACTAAGAATTCTTTCTCATTTCTCTAAAGGCAATCCCTGTGACTTGTAGGCTGTAGTTGGTTCTCTTCTGACTAAGGAATGCTTATGCGGTGTGTAGATGGTGTTGTTATTTACATTTAGAAAGACTAGGATTCACTATGTGTAGCAACTTTGCCATAGTTGACCTTTATGTATCTGAAATCGTGTAAATTACAATCTCCGCTATGTCTTAAGGATTATGTTCTTTTTTTATCATTTTCTTGGTCCCTTTGAATTTGCTTGTAAGATTCTTTTGGAGTATTGTGGCAAACTCAAAATTTTAGCGTGTGGTGAACCAATACCCTTATAGGCAAAATGACATTTAAAATTTTTAGATTTTAGACAGAAGAAGAGAACAATACAGAATGTTAGATAGAGAGAAGTGAGAATAGAGAATGTGACATAGAAATTAAAGAAGGAGGATGAGGGAAGGATTGAGAGTGTATTTCATTTTTCTCCTTAACCAATTATGACATACTAGTATTTATAGCTAAACAATCTTAACAAACTTCCTGCCAAAATAGCATCGGTAATATTTTCCTATATCCTCACACAAAATTCTGTTTCATCACTTATGCCCCCTTGGATTCATTGCCATCTCATCACTTTTCCATCGTATATGATTGACCAATGTATCTTTGGTACGTTTTGCTGGTATGACATAGTGGAAGTAGCTTGGTTGTGCTGTTATGCTGTAAGATTCTGGAAGTTCCTGTATTATTTCATTATGCATTTTTAACTCAAAATTTGACTTATGAATTGATGGAAATAAAAGGATAAAAAGAAGGACAATGACGTGAAATGCCAAATAATAGAATCATGAAATGCTAGCCCATTTTTATATGTTGACATGGGATCTTATCTATCAAGGAGACAAGGACCGTCAAGTATGTTAGCAATAAAAGCTGTGCTATGAAGAAATGGAAGTCCGTGACTGCAGAGAATTATTAGACATTAATGCTGAAAAGAGACACAGGAGAGGAAATATATCTTGCAATGGATGGGAAGTCAAAGGTCTGCATAAGTTCAACATTCCTTGCAAGTTACAACTAAAACCAACACATTTGTCCTTTAATTCATGTGACGCACTGAACCATTGACCCTTTGACATGGATTGATCGTGTGCGCTTAGCAAAAAGATAAGAGAAGTGGGTGAGGGTAGAACGATAGGGATAGCTTCATGTTGGTGTTAGTTGTCACTCAGTGAGGGGCAGTGTGTTAATTTGTGTGCCTAAGGCTTACTTAGATGCTAAGGCTCGAGGCACATCAATCTCAGCTCTGTTATATGCCTAGGAAATTCGATTTTAATTAGGCTCACAATAACGCGAAACCAATGCACAAATATGGTGCAACTAAAACATTGTCTCCCCTGGCATCTCTTTTGGCGCCTCGTTTAAATTGTGGTGATGCAGGGCAAATGGGTAGTAGCTTCTCATGAATATATCTATCAATAAAGAAATGGTGTGTCTAGTGGTCCATAAGTGGATTAGTGGAATAATGAGTGTAACTATAGAATAGGCAAGAAATGGAATGTAGTATGTATTAAGAGGAATGATTGTTTTAGTATTACATATAAGATAGATGGGCTGTTTGAGCTGCTCAACCTCCATTGTTAATTAGCAACAACAATAACATTTCATTGCCCAATTTCAGTAAGTGGCTTCTACCTAGGGTGGGGTTTAGGGGTCGGATTTACACATCCTTACCCTTGTTAGTATTCTACTAAAATAACATTCCATCGTGAATTAACCCACAACAATAATCAGCATGATGCTTCGTTCCCTAATCCATCCTCCCTTACATATACTACTAAAGCATGACAAAAGGATTCCCTCTTAATGAACTATCAAATAACATCTTTTTTAAATATTGATTGCAATAACAGAACGTATAATGTTCTATTCTAAAACCTTGTTGCATCACTTAACTATGTTACCCTTTGCCCTCTTTTACCATGCACCCAAGGCCTATACCATTCATCACATACTTTGATGAGGTGCATGCCTCACACCTCACTCCCTGCTTTTACACTTAGGCTCTATTGGCCCATTCAGCTTAATGTGCCTTTATACATTGGTGAAAGGTTTTGTGAGCTTGTCGTACTATTTACATAATTGTGTGATTTACTGAAGTTCTTGAAATGATTTGCTACTCTATTTGCGAAGTGGTATATGGTCTTTACTTTTGAGTTAATTGGTCAAATACTACAATAAACGACATCTTTTTCGTTGTTTAGGGATTAGGCTGAACCTCTTTAGTTTATGATGGATAGAAACCTTAAATTTCAAAATATGACCTGTTGTAACTAGAATACTTTTAGTTGGTTTTATTCACTCAAATTAGTGGGTTAATGGATTATCTTCAAGTTAGTTGAGGTGCCTTTTATCGATATCTAGTGCTTGTGCTTCAGAATTTTGCAAGAATTGTCTTAAAAACGTGGTTGATCATAAAGGCTTTGGTATTGTTGATGTAGTCTCGTAAGCACTAATAGGCACAAGTTTTGAGCTAGAATATTGTCCTTATATTACTTGCTGTGAACTGAATTTTACTTGCATCATCTTCTTCGTGATGTCTGATGATGCTGTTTGTTTTCAGTTTCATTAGCGGCTTAGTGCTAACTTCTTTGGCCATTGCTCCATTTCATATGTTTTTATAAAGAAGACCTTATGTTGACCTTGTTTTTGAGGAGGAAAAAGGGGTGTGGGGTGTGTAGATTTGGGAAAGTTATTTTAGGTTTTGAATCCTTGAGCATTAAACCGTTAACCATGTTTCTTATGTACCTTTAAGGTCTTTGCAAAGGGCACTTGATCGGAGGCTCTATCTTCTCCTTCATGGAACTACTAATGCCTCTGCTGATGGGAAACCTGTTTGGCATTTTCCAGAAAAGGTTTATAAGAATGAAGAGACGCTGCGGAAGGTAATTTTAAAACCCAATCTCCCATCTTGTTTTTTATTTGATTTTTCTTTTTTATAATCCGCTGCTGTCATTACAGTGCGCTGAGTCTGCCCTTCAATCAGTTCTAGGTGACCTCAAACACACATATTTTGTCGGAAATGCACCCATGGGCCATATGGTGCTGGAGCCTGCAGATAAAGCCGGTCCATTGAAGGTGCTTTCTGTATCTGCTACACGGTTTCTATTGCTTCTGTTCTGTTGCATCTTCTTACCCTAAAATACAATGATGAAATCTCCAATATCTTATCCTAATTTTATATTTTTTTTGGAGCAGAGATTCTTCTTCAAATCGCAAGTAATTGCTACGAACAAGTTTGACATTGGTGGATGTGATGATTTTGTTTGGGTAACCAAGGATGAACTACTTGAGTATTTCCCTGATCAAGCTGAGTACTTGAAGCAGATGATTATTAGTTGAATGGTCATAACCAAAGATTAGTCGTCTTCCAGGTTTTCTAATCCCTCCAACTTATGCGGATATGTATTGTGATTTGTGATAATCATAAAACCGTTGATATGCCATGATAGATTTTGGGGAAACAGAGGGATTAAGCCAAATTTCTGTTTTGATCCTCGAGAAAGGTTAGATTTTCAATCGAAGGAGTCGTAATTCTCAGCAACATTCGAAATGCATTCAGTTTCAAACGTGCATTTTGATCTTTCGAGAAATAAAGTTCATTGATGAGGCTAATGGAACATTTTTAGTTTGGTTTAATGCATCTTGTAGTTAAAACGTAACATCAACGACAGTTTAGAATGAGATGCTTTGACATTGTTTTTTATTTTCTTAAGCTCAGCTTGGGTTAAAATCCACATACTTAATTTTTTTTCTTTTCATTAATTTTATTGCTACAATATAAATTCCATAATTTCTTTCTCCTATTCGGCGTGATTATACTTTAACAAACTTTATTTTTAGGTGGTTGACAAATTAAATATATAAATTAGAATTTTTAATTTGGAGCAACTCTTCTATGACATCGTCTTGCAGAGTGAGTGTTCTATCTAAAGAGGCAAACATGTTTATGTAAGGAGGCAAACAAAATGAGTATTCTGTCTAGGGATAGGGATAGTCATGAATTCAGGACTGTTGGATCCCGTTCCTTTTTTTAAGGGTCTGGGTCTTGTTTTTTGAGACTCATCGGATTCAGTTCGGATTTGAAGCCAGAAAATATTTGATGGGTACGGGTCTGAGACTCTAACCCAGACCCAGAGACCCGACCTCGAGACCCAGACCTTAGACCCGGACTCGGATTCGGACCCTATACAATTAAATATTTTTTTTACTTTTTAGTAATTATTTTATATTTGAATTTCATAGACTCGAACAAGTGTTTGTAATACGATAATAAGTTGTTTACAAAAATACAAAAAACTCGTAAAAGGTTCAATTTTGACAATCAAAGAGACTTTGTTTTGAGACCTATTAAGGACCCTAGACCCGTCAGATTCGGAGGCTCTGGGTCTGGGTCGGAAAATTTTGGACCCTTAGGGTTTGGATTCGGGTCTGGATCTATAAAAAATAAAAGGGTGTAGGACAGGGTCTGGCCATACTCGCTCTAGACCCGCTCCATGACCATCCTTAATTCTATCTAAAGCAGTCAATTTACATTCTAAAATTACGTGTGATATTTTAATCAACTAGGATTAGGAATATACTCATGCACATTTGGGGTTCACTTTTATTTTTTTACAGATTAATTGTGTAACAACCATTATTGTGATACAATTTAATAATAGTACTAATTAAATTTGGAAGTGTCAAGTTATTTATGATTTATATTGTAATTTTGTGGACGAAATTATTTTAAGTTGGAGACAATGAAACAGTCATTATTGTCATACAACTTAATTATAATACTAATTAAGTGAAATTAGGATTTAAGATAAGTTAATCTAAGTAATATTATATTAGAGATGATAATTTATCATATTATTTATTTTGACTCGTATTTAAAATTTTATTTATTTTATTTAACGTGACGCTTGAATAAATTAAAATTATAAGATTATTTTATTTTCCTACGATATTTATTTTACTCAAACTTATTTTGTAAAATAAAAAAAAAAAGAGGTATATGTGATTATGTGTCAAGATACTTGACACTAATTTTGTTATATTGACACCTTGGCGATTTGGTGGCTTCACCTAAACCCAACTATACTCTTTACATACCTCCCAAATAATTCAACATCATTTTGGGGAGCCACAAGTACGTGATTTCATCTTTACCCTTTTTTTCTCCATTTCATCCTAATGTGTTATTTTTTTTAAAATTTTTTTTTCTCTACCTATTATGATATTTATTATCTCAAAATACCGAAGTAATTCCTACTTCTATTTTGCCTTACAACATCATATTTAGCTTTTAAAATCAGTCCCTTGATTAGAAATACCCACATTTAAGAGTTTGATTATATTTCTTGTTAGTATTACTTAATTGGTAATAATCTAAATTTGAGATCAATTTAGGGCTATGGTCTATTTTTGAATTAGGTAAATTCAAGAGTTATTTATATTATTTATTTGAGTAATTTAAATTTAAGCATTAAATCGAATTTAAGTTGAGTATACGAGCTTAATTAGTATTGGATTTTTGTTTAGTGTCGATTAGTATTGGTTATTTGGGTTATTTAATTTCTAGTATCAAATAGGGTATTTGGTTCTGAAGATTCAGTTTAGAAACTAAACTTTTTGTTTTGTAATTTTTGAAACAATTCTAATTGTTACTGGGATCTGGCGTCTTCATATAGTTTGTAGAGCTATGAGTTGCGGTCGCGTAGCCACTTGACTCGTTCCATTTGGTTTTCGTACTTGACTCGTTCCATTTGGTTTTCGTATGAGAGAGTTATGCCTATTTTCGTATTGAGGTGTCCTGAAATCATACGAGATTTGCAAATTGGGATCAATACCTTTGGAATTTAATAGGTAATCTTCTAATATAGTTTTTGGGCTCATCTAAGCTTTTTATTGGGTTTATTGGGTGGGTTAAAGTGTAGGTTCGAGTTTGTTTGGGTTGAGAGTAAAGCATATTGAAAAGAGCGTCATCTATGGTCATTTTCAAGTACATATATGTGGTTTTCTTCCTCAAATCTTTTCTTGGAGTTGCATTTTGGGATAGAACTATAACCAATGATCCTCTTTAAGTATTTAAAAGGTGTGGTATAACTTGATATAAATTTCAAATGGGAACTTTGATCAAGTTATATTATAATGTTGTGATTTTGATTGTAATGATTGATTAAAGTTATTCAAGTTGAACTATTTTGATATTAAATGTTTAATTGAGTACAATTGTACGTTTGAGCCGGAATTATGATTGGGATTAATGTGTTCTTTATTGAATTTAGATTAAGTTTTGTGTTGGTTTGATTCTGTGTGAATATTGATCCGAATTTGGGATGTAGATGTTGTCCAAATGTGCCAAAATCGCAAATCGTAACAAGGTAGTTTTCAGTTTTCAGTCAGTTCATGTTTTGACCATATCTTCCTCATTCAAGTTTAGAATGAGGCAAATGACCATTCTTTACGACAACATAGATGTCTAAAATAATATTCAATTGAATTT
>NC_080053.1:14061624-14086624 GCF_026212465.1 Amaranthus tricolor
GAACCAAATTTGAGACCTGATCGCAAAGACGTTTTGACCGGTCCAATCTCAAAGTCAAGGTCATCATTTGTGATTTGCCCATCAAGCATTCTATACTGAGCTCCAAGCTGCTCTCAACTGAAAAATCTGTGACCATAAAACCTTATCGAACAATTAATTTAATGTCATCTTTACATGTTGTCCAATCCAAAGCACTATGCATCACTCTTAACTCAATGTATTTCAACTAAAGATTTAAACTTTGGTAAAATTCTTCACGCACATTTCATAAAAACCTCCCTCATTTTCAATTCCTTCATCTCTAACCGCTTGATAGAGTTGTATTCCAAATGCTACAACATTGAGAGTGCTCAAAAAGTTTTTGATGATTTCCCTGATAAGAATAGCCATTCCTGGAATGCAATTATTTCTGGCTATTCTAAAACCGGTCAGTTTGATCATGCATACCAACTGCTTGATAAAATGCCTGAACCATATATTGTGGGTTACAATTCTGTGATTTCTGGGTTGGTTCATCATGGGTTTTATGAAGAGTCTTTGTGTTTTTTCTCGACTATGCACAAAATGGGTAGTGGGTTTGGTTTGTTTTTGGATGAATATACAATATCTAGTGCTGTTAGTAGTTGTGCTGTTTTGGGTGCAATTAAGTTGTTGCATCAGTTTCATTGCGTGGCGATTGTGCTTGGATTTGAGTTTGATGTT
This sequence comes from Amaranthus tricolor, assembly GCF_026212465.1. Classification (NCBI taxonomy): domain Eukaryota; kingdom Viridiplantae; phylum Streptophyta; class Magnoliopsida; order Caryophyllales; family Amaranthaceae; genus Amaranthus; species Amaranthus tricolor. The sequence continues at coordinate 14,062,327 of NC_080053.1, forward strand.
AATGTATGCAATACGTTAATTAATGCGTATGGAAAATGTGGTAAACCTGATTTATGTTACTCGATATTTACTCGAATGCCTGAACGAGATGTTGTGTCGTGGACCTCAATGGTTGTAGCTTATGCCAAGGCATCTAGGTTGAATGATGCTTGCCGTGTTTTTCATCAAATGCCGGTGAAAAATACAGTATCTTGGACTGCATTGATCACAGCGTTCTCTCGGAATGAGCAAGGAATAGAAGCCTTGAATCTTTTTGATCAGATGCGGAAGGACGGAGTTCAACCTAACGTGTTCACATATGCTGCTGTTCTAGGTGTTTGTGCAGATTTAGCCCTCATAGAGAAAGGAAAACAACTTCATGGCCGCATTATTAGATCAAATACCAGAGCTCCATTGTTCAGTACATTTGTCTTTAATGCTATGATTGACATGTATTGCAAGTGTGGAAATATGACAGCAGCAATGCTGCTATTTGAGAAGTTGCCAGACAAGAAAAATGATGTTTCTTGGAACTCCATAATAACTGGGTTTGCTCACAATGGACATATTGAGGAAACTCTTGAAATGTTTAAACGGATGATTGCAGAAAAAGTAAAGCCCAATGAAGTGACGTTCCTTGGAGTACTATCTGGTTATTGCCACACAGGGTTAGTAGACGAAGGCATGAAAGTTTTCGACTTAATGTCAGAGCATGGTTTGAAGCCAAGTTTGGCTCACTATGCAATTTTGATCGATTTGCTCGGAAGGAAGAACAGACTAAACGAGGCAGTAGAGTGGATTGAGAGAGCTCCTGGTGGCTCCGATCACGTTAGAATATGGGGTGCGCTTCTAAGTGCTTGTCGAGTCCATGGAAATACAGATCTTGCTCACAAGGCTGCCAAAACTCTTTTTAAGTTGGAGCCTCAAAATGCTGCTAGGTATGTTATGCTATCTAATGTTTATGCAGCAGGAAATAGATGGGATGAGACCTGTCAAATGAGAAAACTTGTCGGTGAGAAAGGATTGAGGAAACATGCGGGCTGTAGTTGGATTGAAGTGAATAATACTAGGCATGAATTCATGGCCGCGGACATGGTACATTGTTCTCGCGAACACGTATATGAAGTAATTCATGAACTGGTAGATCAAATGAGTGAAAAGGGATATCTTTCCTGTATTGAGATAGACCTCGAAGGTGATTGTTTTTGAGAACCGTATTGAAAATAGCACTCCAATTTTTTTCCGATAAGTTCATATGTAGTTTCGTTGCGAGCTAGTATTCCATAGTGTTGATTCCTAAACTGATTTGACTGTAGAACTTGCTAATGAAGGAAACGTCATGTATGATCCCAAATTTATGCTCAATAGTTTTGGATAGCACAATACATGTGAGTATTCCTTGTATTGAGATAGGCGATAGGCCTTGGAGAAACTGAAGCAAAATCTCAAAATAGTTTAAACAAAACTATTTGGATCTAATTTCTTCAATCCTTCAATTTTATGTCTAAATAGAAAATAAGAAAATCAAAAATGGCTATTAAAGACATTCTCTTTTGTTAGTCGTACAAGCTCGAATGTTATGCTTTAGCCACATCCAGCAATTGTACTAGATTACTAGGAAGACTTCAATTTCTTGCATATTTGTTGAATTGTGCTGGACACAAAATAGAAGCCTACACCATACAAGAGGTTTATTTTTAGTTCTAACAAAACAAGTTGCCATACATTTTAGAGTACGAAGGTACAAAAGTTTTAAAAGTATACTAAGTATAACAAAGGTATAAAAGGATAAAGTATGCTAATTACACTAAAGTATAAGATAAATTAGTGAAAGGTCCTATGACAAAGTAAGGACAAAAGGGTATTTTCTTAAGTCCAAAGTCAAGTCAAAAACAAAGTACATAAATGAGAATAGTACCAAAAGCCGATTCAACTTTTGGTTTTAAAGGGCTACAGTTAGTGTAGGAGGGAGGACAAGTGGTAGTGGTGGATTCATGATTTCTCCACCACCCCTATGTGTGAGATAGGTAGGCTATAAATGGGTGGCAAATAGGGGTGGTGGAGCAGCAAAGTAGGAGAGGCGAAAGAAATGGGTAAGGCATCGAATCAGCAACTCGAGCCAATTCGCTCAACCAGGTTGAGCGAGCATCAGGTACGCAGGTAAAAATAATTAAAAATAGAACAAACACAAAAAATAGTTTCCCTTGAGCATCCCGCTCGACCGAGCGAGCTCGCTCGACCCATTAAAAAGGCTTTTGTCGATATTCTGAAGCTATTGAAAGTGAATAGTACTTTCGCTTGACCCGAGCCAACTTTGCTCGATCGGGTCGAGCGGCCTTCAGGGTGGTCCTGCTCAAATTCTATCTCTAGTGCAAGTCTTTCATATGCTTGAGTAAGCTTGGCTCGACTCAGTTTTGGTTCAGTGGCCTTAGAAACTTTAGCTCCTTTTGCTCTTGTTTCCTCAACTAGGGTCGAGGCTTTGATTCCTAGAGCTTCCGGAGTTAAGTGAGTAGTGTATGCACTAAATGTACTTGTTTTATGATCGGTTTTGACGAATATTACCTGAAATACACAAAAACACCAAAACACACAACCAAGCGTAAAATCCCAAATAAAGCAAGCATAGTTATGAAAAATCCCAACACAATCAAGCCAAATAATAGGCATAAAATATGAATAATGCAACTAACACGAACACAAGCTTTAAAGTGTCAAGCTAAATGTATAAGAGAGCTTTTTTTTATGTACTTCTCTTTGGGTGGATGGATATATATCTTTGATTTAATCCCGAGGGACATTATTGATTTTTGTTTTCTTGTGGTTGAGAATGTACTAGGTGTCAATTCGATCCGTAGGGACATTGAGCATGGATGTACAAGATGAAGCAATCTTGGATTGTGTAGAGAAATACATATATACTCTAAATTTAGGGGGGGGGGGGGGGGGGATTGTTGGATAATTAAGAGTATAAAAGTATAAAAGTCTCAAGTATACTAATTATACTAAGGTATAAAACAAAAGTATAAGTATTCTAATTATACTTAAGTATAAGTATAAGTGTAATTAGTGAAAGGTCCCATGACAAAGTAAGGACAAAAGGATATTTTTCTAAGTCCAAAGTCAAGTCAATAACAAAGCAAATAAATGAGAACAATACCAAAGCTGAGTTGGCTTTTGGTCTGAAGAGGCCATAATCGAATTAGCTTTGTGTGCTGGAAAAACCTTTGAGGGAGTACTAAAAGCCTACTCAGCTTTAGAGGAGTCTATGAAAAAGTTGAGTCGGCTTTTTCCTTTGGAAAAAATCATCTGTTCCATCAACTTAAGCCGATTAAGCATTAGATTGGGTCTAAGGAAAGTCGAGTCTGCTTTTCTTCTTGGGCAAAGTTCATGGGTTTTTCCATAGTTTTTGGCGGCTATTTTTGCTTGAGCCTTAGGTAAGACTTAAGTAACTGACCTAATAGCTGATAAGGAAAGTGAGGATCAGGTAAGTGGGGTAGTTACCTCTACTTCTATACAAGGAGGCCTATATCATATTTTTTGGCATACAATTTTGCTATTTTTCTGTTGTTAATTTTCTCTCTTCCTTCCCAAGTGAAATTCTCCAAGTTCTTAAGAGTGATTGAAAGTAGCTACTTCTTTTCATTCTAATTCTAAGCTTGCTCTATATAATCTATTTTAATTCACAGAGATCATTTGTTCTAGCACCTTAAGCCGACTCAACTTTAGGTTGGGTCTAAGGAAAGCTGAGTCGGCCTTTTTCTTCTAGGCTAAAGCTCGTTGATTATTCCCATAGTTTTTGGTAGTTATTTTTTCTTGAGCCTTAAGTAAGACTTAAGTAACTTCCCTAATGAATAATTAGGAAATTGAGGATCATGGGTAAGTGGGGTAGTTACCTCTACTTCTATATAACGAGGCCTAATTCATAGGTTTTGGCATGCCATTTTGCTATTTTTTTCTGCTGCTAATTTTCTCTCTTCCTTCCCAAGTGAAATTCTCTACAAGTTCGTAAGAGTGATTGAAAGTAGATACTTCCTTTTATTATAATGCTAAGGTTGCTCTGCAATATCTCTTTTACTTCACTAAGATCATTTGTTTAGCATCTTTGGTCGACTCAGCTTCAGGTTGGATCTAAGGAAAGCTGAGTCGGCCTTTTCTTCTAGGCCAAAGCTTGTGGTTTTATCCTATAGTTTTTGGCGGTTATTTTAGCTTGAGCCTTAAGTATGACTTAAGTAACTTCCCTAACGACTGATTAGGAAAGTGAGATCATGGGTAAGTTGTGTAGTTACCTCAATTTCTACATAAGGAGGCCTAATTCATAGGTTTTGGCATGCGATTTTGCTATTTTCTGCTGTTAGTTTTCTCTCTTGCTTCCCAAGTGAAATTCTCTATAAGTTCTTAAGAGTGATTGAAAATAGCTTCTTCTTTTTATTCTAATTCTAAGCTTACTCTATATAATGTCTTTCACTTACAAAGATCACTTGTATAGTGCTTATAATTGGTTGTAAATCGTTGTAAATAATTTATACTAATGATAGCAGCTTTTTGCTGTCGTTGATACTAGACCTGAATTAAACAATATTTATAACACCCTTAACTCTACACTAGTATAGCAGGAGCAAGGTTTGTATGTCCTAATATTCATGACAATAGGCATGAGCGTTTCTACAGAAAATGAGCTATAAAAAGTATCTAATCAAAAAGGGTTTAAGTGCCCATATGAGTTTAAGTTTGGTTTTCAAAGAAAGACATTTCACGAAAATAAGGCCTATTCGTTCGAATACAAATGTCATTCGCCCGAAGCTCGAAGCGAAGAAAAGTAAACTAGGGTCCACTCGGCGAATCTAAGGCTCATTTGACTGAATGGGAGTGTAGTTCGACCATAACCACAAGTTTGGAAAGTTGTTGAAGCATTGCAAGGTCCATTTGACCGAATATTTTTGCCATTCGACCAAATACTACTTGGTTCGACTGAATCTCTCTCAATTTGGCTCAAAGAGCAGCCTTCATGACTTGCCCTGTGTGTACAAAGTTTCTTTCGACTGAATGAAGCATTCGATTGAATTAGTGTTAGATCAGCTCGTCCTTACATCTTTTTTGAGGCGTCAACATGCTTTCAAACTTAGCATAGCCTCTGGAAAAGCTTCGATTTGCATGCTAAAGCTTCTAACACATGGAATTCTACCTTGTTTTCTCCGAAACACTTGAAATAACCATGAAACAACCCAAAGACAAGAACATGGTAAAATCACGCGTAATGTGTATACCAACGATTGAAAAACACAAGACTTTATGCTAAAACGGAGTCGTAAATATGCTCACAAATGAGCACATCAACTTCCCCCAAGCCAAACCTTTTCTAGTCCCTAGAAAATGCACTATTAAGGCCACATGACAGCTCAAGGCAAAACAAACTAAAGCAAAGAAATAAGTTGAGCGGGAAACAAAATAATGCAAGCTGTGTACGCACAAACTCTTCCCCAACCATAGGTGTGTAAGTAAAATGGGTTCGAGAGAGCATAATACTAAATAGAACAACATTTTACAAAGACTCGGGATCACTAAGCAAGCTACAACCTAGGCCATGCCTTATGTTGCCTAATGAGATCACAAGTCTACGCTCCCAAGGTAATTTCCCTAATGAGGTGGGAAATTCCTCATAATGCTCATGTGTTTGATTGGGCATGTGTTTCACTCAAATCATCAAACTAAAGATGAGTCAGGAATCAAACCTCTAATAAGGAGAAATCTTAAGAATCAAATCATATCTACTCTATAACAGAGAACCTACTAATCAAACCAGGTCTAACAAGTTTAGAAAAGCATTGTAATATAGGGTAGGGTTAAGGTAGGGTAAGGTTTGTGAAAGTGGTGCTAAAAGTAGAGGATATCAAGCAATCCAAGACAATAAAACCAACAACCACGACTTCCAACATCAATACTAGCCCAAAAGCCTTAAAATAAGCACATATGAATTCTAACTCACCAAACTAACTTTATTCTCATTTTTTTGTTGTTAATCTATCCGTTTTCTTTCTTTTTTGTGTTTTTGAAAGTCATATTTCTTTTTGTTACTCATTTCTCTTTTTATTGATATTCCTCACTCAATGAATATATGTTTTTTTTTCATTTTGGAGAGCACAAGAGGAAAAGGGAGAAATAAATAAACCACAAGTAATGTATAAAGTCATATAAATCCATAAACCACTTTGTTAACAAAAAATCTACACCACAATGCAAATACATGCTAACACCATAATCACTTAGCTATCCTCTAGGTGAGAAGAGGGAACATTGGGCTTATGCGGAATTAAATAGTTTGGCTACAAAGAAAAAGGTAAAGGCAAAGAATTGGCTTAACCTAAAGTTAGTTAATGTACAAGGTAGGAAATTTGGTTATGTAGCTGTAACTACAAACATGTTATCATCCCTGGCCTTATGAAAAGCAGACTACACTGGAGGAGAACAAACACAATTCCTAGATTCCCTAACTAGCACTCAACAACAAAGGACTGACAACGGAGTCCTAGAAGGTTCAATCCTAACACGATTAGTTGAGTTGTGCCTCAAAAGGTATTCATCCAAGTCACAAACCAAGCAAGCAGGGATCCCATATGTCAAGTGGAAAACAAATAATCAACTCAATCCAAAAACAAGCACAGGGCTAGGAAAACACGAGTATTCATATGACCACTATAATGTACACAACAGAAGCTTGCAAGGAAGTTTCACAACTCAAAACATCAACAAAAACAAAAATAAAACTAGGCTAAGCATGCAAAAGCTAAGATAATAGTAACAATAATACATATCTTTTAGAGCTTGAAAACCACAAGAATCCTGCCCCAAGCTAGCTCAAGAGTCGTCTCGATACTTGGAAAAGACGAAAAAGAAAATCATAAGAAGAAACATCGACATTATAGGTAGAGTATCTAAGCAAACAAGAAAAAATTAAATAAACATCGATTTATCTCCCTTAAGTACTTTTGTTTACCGCCGGTAAGCTCGACACAACTGACAACCAACTCAAAAACTTAAAAACATACCTGCTGCAGAAGCGGGCTCACTTCTAGCATCTCCATCGCCGCTAGCGTGGCGACTCAAAACTCTTCACTCAGCAGCAATAGAGGAGGTAAGTAATCTAGGACCAGGATCATTAGGAGGTGGCGTATCATGTGGGGCTCCTTGGAAGACTTAGAGAAGGCCAACGTTCTGCACAAATAATATTGGTCTCAAATTCACAGTCGATGAGGACACCTAGAGTCTTCATAGCATCTTTCCCAAACATGAGGGGAGCTTAAGGGTTTTCCGCCTTATCTAGCACGAAAAAATCACATAGGACCACAATGTTTCCCAATTGGATCAAAAGGTCCTCAAATTTCCCACATGACACTTTTATACTACAGTTGGTAAGCTAGACGATTTTTCTTGATGGCTTTAACTCGAAGGCCACTTGCTTGGTGATAGACATCGACATGAGGCTTATAGAAGCACCAAGGTAGGCGAGTACTCCCTTACCATTCAACTTCCCGAGGGTAACCGGAAGTACACAAGGCCCTCTAGCCTTCTCTTTTTTAGCTCATATGCCTTGGATGATGGCACTTGCTCTAGCAAGCTAACCAATTCACTCTCAAACTTTTATTTATTCCCCTAAAAAGTCTTCAAATACTTGGCATATTGAGGCATTTGGTCCATGGCAATAAAAAAAAAGGATTTTCATCATTAGGAGCCTTATATGCTCTAGGAAATTCAATAATTTATCTTACAATTGCTTCTCCACTGCCTTATAAGGAAACGATATCTATAGAGCATGTTGATGCTCTAGTATCCTTCGTTTCTGAATTCGAATCCATGTCTCCTCTTTATCCATTTTCTTCTTCTCTTTCTCTTCTTCCTCATTTACTCCTTCATTCTTCTTCTCAACCTCATCATGAACTTTGTTCTATTCTCTCCTCTCAAGATCCTCTACATGCTTGTTTAAAATTTAAGGATCATGACCCTTGGAAGTACCTTCCTCAAAATTATAACTAGAAGACACAACAAAAATGGAATAAGAGGTCCTCGATCATAGGAAGATTGCCTTGTAGGTGTGATGGTTTGAGTTAAAGTTAAGGGTTTGCAATGATGCAGGTTGAATGGATGGGTTAGGTTGGGGATGATATAGGAATAGTGATGGTGGTGGTGGGTTAGCCATTTGTGCAAGTTGGGACTCAAACAACTTCTGTTGTGCTTGAAGTTGTTGTATTTGGGTGATAAGGGTTTGGTTTATATATATATATATATATATATATATATATATATATATATATATATATATATATATATATATATATATATATATATATATATATATATATATATATATATATATATATATATATATATATATATATATATATATATATATATATATATATATATATATATATATATATATATATATATATATATATATATATATATATATATATATATATGTATATGTATATATATATATATGTATATGTATATATATATATATGTATATGTATATATATATATATATGTATATGTATATGTATATATGTATATATATATATATATGTATATATATATATATATATATGTATATATATATATATATATATATATATATATATATATATATATATATATATATATATATATATATATATATATATATATATATATATATATATATATATATATATATATATATATATATATATATATATATATATATATATCACTAGTGGAAAAAAACGCATTTGCTGCTTATTATTTGCTGCGGTTATTGTATATACGCAGCAATAAATTGGAAAAAGAATAAGAAAAAAAAAAGCCAAACAATTGCTACGGTTTTTGGACATAACCGCAGCAAATAATCAATTGCAAGCTTAATTGCTGCGGTTAAGCTTGTGACCGCAGCAAATAACCGTTACTGAATAGCATAATTGCTGCGGTTAATGATTTGCCCGCAGCAAATACGTTTAAAGCAGTTGAAAAATTGTTTCAGCAGCATTAATTGCTGCGGTTTATCTCTTTGACCGCAGCAAATAGAACATTAAAATGGCACCTTACTGATCTAACGTTTATATATTTTCATAATATAAAACCCTTAAGCTTCTGTTTCATTACCACAAACAAACACACGCACGCGAACAGCAGTTTCTTCAAAGTTCATCTTCATCAAACTTCATCATCTTCTTCATTGAAAAAACGTCGAAACATTATCAAACTTCTTCAAACTTTCCAAACTTCTTCAAACATCGAACATCATCATCTTCTTCAAAAAAAAGTTCCATTCCAGAATTCCCTCAAACTTCTCTTGTTCATTATCAAACTTCAAACATCGAACATTCTTCAAAACATTCTTGAAACTTCAAACTTCATTATCGAACATTCTTGTATTGTTCTTCAAGGTATTATTTTTTCAAGCTTAATTTAAATTCTTCAACTTCATTATGTTTTAGGGATTTAGTTTTTTTAACTAATTTTTTTTCATTGTATAGGTTATACACAACCCACCAAAACCCACGAAATTCAAGGTATCTTTTTCATTTTTATTTTGTAAGTTAGGTTTAAATTTGTCATACTAACTATGAATGTATATGTTGTTGTTGTTCTTAAGTTTTAAATTTATCATATATATCATGTTTTGTTATATTTTTAAGTTATTTCTTCATTTTATTTATCAATGTGTGTGGTTTTTATGTTTTAAATTTATCATAATTTATTTCTAGTTTGTAAATTAGGTTTAATTAGGGTTGTTTATGGTTAAATGAATGAATGAGTTGTTGATATGAATGTTAATTAGTTGTCCAAGTTTATGAATGTGATTTTATTTTTATTGTTTTTATATGAATATTATTAATTATGGTTACTATAATAAACATCATTTGGACAGTTTAAAAAACATTGTGTTATTATTTGGGTTAATTAGTGTTAAATGAATGATTATTACTTAATTTTGTGGTTATTTAGAGTTCGTTAAGTATATATGTTTAAAAGTTGTGTATTAATTTTGTTTTGAATCAATTAATCACACTAATTAGGATGACAAATGATCGTTCTTGGATGTATGGAAGCATTGAATCGTCGGAATTTATTGATGGCGTATTAGAATTTTATAGTATTGCGGTTGAACATCAAGTTAGGACGAGGGAGTTGGTTTTTATTGCCCATGTGTCAGTTGTGGAAATGTATCAAAGGTAGATAGTGTTGATATCCTTAGGGAGCACATACTTTGACGTGGGTTTAGGCCTCAATATCATGTTTGGGTTTGGCATGGTAAGGAGGGAGTTTACAAAGAGAAAAATGTTGTTGAGGACGTCAGTAATGTAGCTGATGTCAATGAGGATGTAGTAGATCATGTTGATGGGTATGAGACGGATGAAGAGAATGTCGATGAGGATGTGGATCGTGTTGATGAGATGATGGAGGGAGTCGAGGATGAGTTAGGAATACGTCCTCGTGTTTTTGACTTGTTGACAGAGGCTTCTCAAAACCCTTTGTACCCTGGATGTACAAAGTTCACCAAACTAACAGCAATGTTGACAATTTTCAACATTAAGTCAAAGTTCAGTTGGAGTGACGCTAGTTTCACAATGTTATTAGAAGCGTTAGGTGAGATGCTTCCTGAGGGAAATGAACTTCCAAAGTCGACATATTATGCCAAAAAGCTCATGTGTCCTTTCGGCTTCGAGTACCAGAAGATTCATGCGTGTCCGAATGATTGTGTGTTGTATCGGAATGAAAACGAGAACTTAGAAGAGTGTCCTAGGTGTGGGTTATCGCGCTACAAGCGTAAAGGGGCTCGGGATGCTAAAGGGCCCCCGGCTAAGGTATTGTGGTATCTTCCAATAATACCTAGATTCAAGCGCTTGTTTTCTATAAAGAAAGATGCGTTAAATTTGAGGTGGCATGCAGATAGGGTGAAGAAAGGTCACTTGCTCACACATCCATCTGATTCTCCGGAGTGGAAGAGTATTGATAGGTTGCATAAGACTTTTGGGGATGAGGTTCGTAATTTAAGGCTCGGACTGTATACGGATAGAATGAACCCATTCAGCAATCTTAGTTCTCAACATAGTACTTGGCCAGTACTTTTAGTGATCTATAATTTGCCACCTTGGTTGTATATGAAGCGTAAGTACATAATGTTTTCGCTTCTTATCTCGGGTCCTAAACAACCTGGCAATGACATATATGTGTATCTTGCACCTCTCGTTGAGGATTTGAGAAAGATGTGGGATGAAGGTGTTTCAGTGTTTGATGCATATGCTAATGAGGATTTCACCTTGCGTGCAATGCTTTTATGCACCGTTAATGATTTTTCGGCATATGGCAACTTATCGGGGTATAAGAACAAAGGGAAGAAAGCATGCACAATATGTATCGATGACATGGAATCCATGTGGATTCCTAAGTGCAAACACGTATTCATGCACCATCGAAAGTTCCTCCCACGAGACCACCAATATCGTAAGAAGAAGAAGTTGTTCAACGGGGAGGTTGAGGACCGTGTAGCTCGTCGACCGTTGACTGGTTATGAGGTTTATGAACAGGTTAAGGGAGTTGAGACTGTATTTGGTAAAACGGGGCAAGTGCAAGGGGGTGAAGACCGATTATGGAAAAAAGAATCAATCTTTTGGAAGCTTCCATATTGGAGAGAAAAATGTATGCGATGCCATACTCGGGACTCTCATGAACATTCCGGGTAAGACGAAGGATGTTAGGGCTGTGCGAGATTGGTTTGAATGTAAGTGTAACAGGCTCAAATTTCTTAATCTTCATCTTCCGATTAATTATTCCGAAATTTCTTTTCGAATTCCTAATCCTTTGGTTATCTAATTCAAATCACCTTTAATTCCTAAACCTTATTCCGATTTTTGTAATTTTTTCCAAATATTAAACTTAAAAATATATATATATTCTTAAATTTCTTTATAAGCACTAAAATATTATTTAATTATTTTATACTAAGAAAAGTAAAATTTTAATATTATATTTACGGTTTTATTAAAACGTTACGTTTCAATTTCGTTTCCTTAAACTAACTTTACTACTTATCATTTTAACTTTACAACTTTGATTTAATTATTTTATACCTAAAAATTAACTATATTTTTCTTATTAACTTTAAGTATAGTTTTAACTAAAATTTTCTAAGTAAACTATCATATTTTCATAATCAAACCTTAATCATACTTTCCCATTAATCTAAAACATTTCACTAGCATAAACTAGAACAAAAATTTGATGAATCAATATCCTTTCTACATCAATCCATAATGTTCATCATTTACACAAGCTATCACCATTTCCTTACACAAGTTAACCTTCTTCTATACTCCAAACTCTTACACATCCACTTACACACTCCAACTCTTACACATTCACTTACACACTCTAAATCACTTACACAAGTTAACCTTCTTTTTCATACAATCTTATGAACTAAAAAGTTGCCCAAAACCCATTATAAATACCCCTCCTTAGCCATGAGATCACTTGCACCCCATCATCAAATCTTTCTACCATTCTTTCTTATATCTTCACTTCATTAACATCTTACTAACTTTATACCCTTTTTATTTGTTGAAGAATCAAATGAAGATGGAGCTTGATCTTATCACTTCTTAAGCCAATAATCATCAACTTTTGAAAAGTCAAGTATTATCTTTTGGAGCTTGGATATCATTTTCTTTTGGGTAATTGAAGATCTACTTCTTTGAAGCTTGGAACCTTGAAGAATTTCTCTTTTGGAGCTTATTTCCTTAAGTTCTTATTTTCTATTATTATTCTCTTACTTGGTTTAACCCCACCTTCGGAGGAAAATGGTACACATTTTCTTAACTCTCTCGTTATGTGACATTTATTTATGGTTACTCGATAAAATAAAAGCATGATCAACATGATTTTATTTTAGTCATTTAAACTTTATATGGTAATATTAAAGTCATATCTAGTTTAGTGATATTTTCGTCAAAACAATAATACTTTTGGGACACTTGAAAAAAAAGTCATATATATGGAAATTTTTGATTAATATGATAATATAAATATATATGAATTTTACTAGTTAAATAAACTTATGTGTTTAAAATGATTCCATATCATCTTGGTGTTTTGATAAATGTTTAATCGGTTTATTGGTAAAATAGTCAAACAAATTTGTTAGAATGCTTAGCATTGTTTTTCTTGAAAACTCATTTCATATAGATTTTGGAACCTTAATAACTTGTCGGGTTATGTTATTTTTATAGTGATGATAGATCCGTTTTACTATTTTACTGGTTATTTGATAAAATATGTTATTAAGTACTTAGAAATATCACCCTTGACTGTTATGATTATTTATGACACAATAATGACTTAGTTTAGCCTCAGGAATCTTAGTATAGCTACGAAAATTTGTTATTTAATTAATATTAATTTATTAGATACTAGTAATTTGTTTCTATTAAAAGGGTAGAATTGTCAAAAATTTGACTAGTGGAAGTTTGACTTATAAGAATGTAAACTATTTCGGTTTAGAGTCTTGTTTGATATTGCATGATATTGATTGTATGACTCTGATAGTAAGGTAACGTCGAACCATGGACCGGCATGTAAAATCCCGGCGTCCGTGTTAGCCGGCACGTAAAATGCGGTGTCAGACAGGGGGTCCGAGAAAAACCCATCCTGTGAAGTCTCGAGCATAAAATTATTGAGAGGAGTGACGACTCCCACCACAGTTAGGGTTTAGGACTACGGTCCTCACCTAACCAGACCCTTACATATATCAGTTGTCATTATTGTTGTGATCTTGTGATGTGCTATGATGGTAAAGCTATGAGGCTTAATTGAACTTGATTAAATAAGCATTAAGGTTACCAAGTATTTAGTAGTAGTAATGAACTTCTGCAAGTATTGGGAATGTAACTTAATGGCTTAGTAAAGGTCAAATATGAGTAATAACCTTCTATATTGTGCTTGATGATTATTCTGTAAGCATGATTTAACTATCGCATCATAAGCTTGTTGAGAAAATTGTACTCGGCTTTATCGCTGACCGATTTAATCGGCTGTCATCCATATTATGGATGACAGTATTTTGCAGGAAAATTTAGATCAGGTTTCAATCCAGGCCCCAATAATAACAACAAGTTTCTTTCCTTTGGAAGCTAGCCTACGACTCTTCCTAAGGTTTGAACCAAGTAAGGAACTCTCCTCATCTTTTTCTTCTTCTTCCTCCACAGCATCCTTCACAGGTTCCTTCTCAACTTCCCCTTACAAGAATTTTCCTCCTGTTCCTCCTCAGAATGCTCCTCTGCCTTCTCAGTGACAGAAGGAACAGGCTCCTGTTCCTCCTTATTTACTTCCTCCTCCTTAACATATTCTTCATTTTCTTCTTCAATTGTACCCTCAGATTGTTCAGAGATATTCTCAAGGGTCCCTTTTGCATTTAATTTAAGATGCAAGTTGTTCAAACACTTAACACCTACTTTGTTATTTGGACCCATGGGATAATTTGGACCATCAAGAGGAACACCCAACTTCATAAATATCCAAGTTAACAATCCACCATATCCTAACACATTACGTTTAAAAATACAATCATTCAAGTGACAAATCATCAAAGAGGGAAAATTAATCTTGATGTTATTAGCCATACAATATATTAACGTAGCATCCCTTAAACTAACCTCACTTCTTTTAGATGTGCGAGGCAGAATAAATCGTCTTGCAATATTGTATAACAGCTCGTGCATTGGTGACAGCACATTGTGACTAACCTTTCCTCTTTTCTCTTTTATCCCTAGAAACTTCCAAACTACCTTCTCATTTATCCCAGAAAAATTGATTTTTGATCCAACAACATATATATCAAATCCAGTGGAGGGAACACCTAACCATCCTCCTAAAATCAAACTATTAAATTCAATTTTAATCCCCTTAACAACACTAGTACAAACGCCATGGTCAAAAGAAAAATTTGAAATAAACTCGCGCATCAAGTTGGGATACATTGGATTACAGCAGTGTTCAGTCATTAATGATTCCCAAAATTGATTTTGCAAAATAGCGTGAAATTGAGGAAAGAAATTGGATTCATACCATTGTTTATCAAGACCGAAACCAACAATCATCTCTTTAGATAGCTCTTCAGCACTTACTTGAACATCAACTTTTGCCCTTTTGAAGACGATTTCTTTACTGTAGAGTCCCTCTCTCTCTTTTTGGTTTCATGCACTCCAGAGACAACCGGGGTTTCCTGTTGCTTTCTTGATGAGGACTCAGTTTCGGTAATGAGAGGTGTTGGATGGATGATTTGTAGAGGTTTGGGTTGCTTCATTTTTGGTGTTTGGTTCTTGGTTTTCATGGTGGTTTGAAGAATTAAGAAAAGGAAAAATCAAGAATGAAGTAATGAAATGCAATTGAAGGCGGTTTTGAAATGCAGTGAGTTGAAGACGGTTTTGAGAGTGAAATTGAAGATGAAATGATGGATTTGACGTGAAAGGGTGGCTTTAATAAGTGTGAGGTGACGGTTATTTTTTTTTAATGAATTTTGGTGCTTCATTGTCCTTATTTATGTATATGGACACAGAAAGTGAAATGGAAACAGACGAGTTTAGTGAAGAACTATGATGATTTAAATCCCGCTATCTTAATGGAAATTGCTGGGTAAATATATATATATATATATATATATATATTAAATATTATGAAATTTTTATGAAGATGAAAAATAAATGGAAAGTTTTATGCTACTATAATCTGAACAAATCAAACAAGCAATCATATGAGCATTCACAGTATATACTTTTAAATGGTGCGTACCTGATCCTTTCGATAATCGATTTTTCAATCAAGATTTTGTGGTTGATCGACCTTTTCAATTTTCATTCTGACTTTAAGGATCACATATGTCACTCACTTCAATGCAGCTTGATCATGCCAAGTTCCAATCTCATTTTTTCATGTTGTTCCCTTGGAAGCGGTTTAGTCATGATATCTGCTATTTGCTCGTTTGTGTTTACATGCTTTAAAATAAATTTTTATTTTCAACATTATCCTTAAGAAAATGATGCCTAATGTGTATGTGTTTTACTCTTGAATGATGCACTGGATCTTTAGATATGCATATGGCACTGGTATTATCACAATAAATAGGAACACATTCAAACTTTATACCAAAATCTCTTAGCTGCTGCTTTATCCATAGCATTTGGGAACAGCAAGCTGCTGCTGCTACGTATTCAGCTTCGGCAGTGGATAATGCAACAGTGTTTTGTTTCTTGGAACTCCATGAAACCAAACATGAGCCAAGAAATTGTACCATACCTGAAGTACTTTTTCTATTAGCTAAATCACCTGCATAATCTGCATCACTGAAACCTTTCAAATCATAAACATCACTTTTAGGATAAAATAAGGATAAGTCGTCAGTTCCCTTCAGATATCTTAAAATACGTTTTACTGCAGTGAGATGTGATTCTTTAGGATTGGATTGAAATCTAGCACATAAACCAACACTAAAAGCAATATCAGGTCTACTAGCAGTTAGATATAATAAAGAGCCAATCATGCCTCTATACATAGTTTGATCAACGTTTGTTCCATTTGGGTCTTCATCTAATCTAACATTTGTAGCCATAGGTGTGTTGTTGGTTTTAGCATTATTCAAGCCATATTTCTTGAGAAGTTCTTTTATATATTTTTGTTGGTGAATAAACATACCATTTTCAGTTTGTTTAATTTGCAAACCAAGAAAGAAATTTAATTCCCCCATCATGCTCATTTCAAATTCAATGCTCATTAGGTTAGCAAATTCTTTACACAACAGTTCATTGGTGGCTCCAAAGATAATATCATCAACATATATTTGAACAACTAAAATATCCGAACCTCTATTCTTGAAGAATAAGGTTTTGTCAATTTTGCCTCTAACAAAGTCATTTTGAATTAAAAACTTTGATAGTCTTTCATACCATTGCCTAAGAGCTACTTTTAAGCCATAAAGAGCTTTATCAAGCTTGTAGACATGATCAAGACAAGAGGTATTTTCGAAGCCTGGGGGTTGTTCAACAAAAACTTCTTCATTAAGAAAACCATTTAAGAAAGCACATTTCACATCCATTTGATATAATTTAAAGTTCATGAATGCAGCAAAAGAAATTAAGATTCTTATAGCCTCTAACCTCGCTACCGGAGCAAATGTCTCGGTATAATCAATACCTTCTTGTTGATTGTATCCTTTGACCACGAGCCTTGCTTTGTTTCTTACAATTATTCCATGCTCATCTAGTTTATTCCGAAATACCCATTTCAAACCAATTACCTTTTTGTGTTTCGGTTTGGGTTCCAAGTGCCATACTTTATTTCTTTCAAATTCATTTAATTCGTCTTGCATGGCCACGATCCATTCGGAATCCTTTAGAGCTTCTTCATGATTCTTGGGCTCGAGTGATGATAGGAACGCAAAGTGTGCACAAAAGTTTCTCATTTGAGATCTAGTTTGTGTTCCTTTATTCAAATCACTTATAATCAAATCAAGAGGATGATAACTTTGATATTTCCAAGGTTTGGGCACAAATTCTCTTGTGGGAACAGTAGCATGTTCTGGTTCATCAGCTTGATCAACATTTTGTTCAGCTACTGGATAGTTTTGCTCTTCTGTGTGAACAGCTGGATAGGGAACAGTCTGTTGGTTCTGACGTACTGGTTGTTCCTGATCAAGACCGTTCCTTTCTGCCTCTTCTGGGATCAGCTGTTCACCTACTGTTCCTTGATCTTGTATTTTCATTTCTTCTTCATCATTCTTTAGATTTGCAAGACCTATCTTAAAATTATTTGTATCCTGTTCACTTGACAAAAAGTTAGTTTCATCGAAAATTATGTGAACTGATTCTTCCAAGCTCATTGTTCTTTTGTTATAAGCTCTGTAAGCCTTACTATGTGATGAGTAGCCAAGAAATACTGCTTCATCACTTCTTTCATCAAACTTCCCTATATTTCGTTTTCCATTCACATGAACAAAACATTTGCATCCAAACACACGAAAATAGGAAATATTTAGTTTAACACCTTTAAGCAATTCATAGGGTGTCTTTGAAGTGATTGGTCTTATTAATACACGATTCAAAATATAACATGCAGTATTAACAGCTTCGGCCCAAAAATTTCTAGGTAGACCACTAGCAATTAACATGGTTCTAGCCATTTCCTTTAAAGTCCTATTTTTCCTTTCTACTACACCATTTTGGTTTGGTGTTCGTGGTGCCGAAAAATTATGACTTAATCCATGTTCATTGCAATAACTCATAAAACTTGAATTTTCAAATTCTTTACAATGATCTGACCTTATGTGAATAATTTGATTATTGGTAGATTTTTGTATTTTGTTAGCGAAAGAAACAAACTCATTAAAACCTTCATCGTTACTAACTAAAAATAAAGTCCATGTAAATCTACTATAATCATCAACAATAACAAACACATATCTTTTGCCACTATGGCTTTGTATTCTCATAGGTCCACACAAATCCATGTGTATTAGTTTAAGTGGTTTAGAGGTGGTCACAACATACTTTGGTTTAAAAGATGACCTAACTTGTTTTCCTTTGGCACAAGGATCACAAATTTCATCCTTAAGGAATTTTATAGCTGGTAGTCCTCTAACTAGGTCTTTTGATCTTAATGTATTAATCAATGTGTAACTAGCATGACCTAGACGCTTATGCCAAAGAAGTGGGTCGTCTTCTATAACACTTAGACACGTTAGATTGGTTTTGGGAACAGTGTCCAGGTCCACAACATAAGTGTTCCCTTTTCTGATTCCCTCAAGAACGATGTCTCCTGTGTCATTCCTAGAAATAATGCACTTTTCAGAAGTAAAGTTTACAGAGTTACCTTTATCACAAAATTGAGAAATGCTAAGTAAGTTATGTTTCAAATTCTCGACTAGAAATACATTATCAATGGCATGGGAACATGACCTTCCAACCTTTCCTTTGGCGATTATCTCACCCTTCATATTGCACCGAAGGTTGCTGTTCCCCCATCATAGGCTTCAAGTGAGAGAAATTTAGATTTGTCACCCGTCATGTGCTTGGAACACCCACTGTCGAGATACCATGAGCTGTTCCCCCTCACTTGAACCTGAAAAAATTAATGGTTAGTTACAGGAACCCAGGCTATCTTGGGTTACTTGTCGATTTTACAAGAATCTATTTTCTTCGTCCAAACGTTATCGACATAGTTTCTGTTAGAGACAGTGTACTGTTCCCTTTTGGTGCACTGGTCCTTCAGATGGCCAGTTCCTCCACAGAAGGAACAGATTCTGTCACTAGGGAGATCAACGTAAGCTTTCTTCTTCTTGTTATTCTTAAAGTAATTTAGGCCTTTTGAATTTTTACTTTTGGCATCTTAAATCCATTTGGGAGTAATTTTGATTTTCTCTTTTTCTCTTGAATTTAATTCAAGTTTATCATTATTGTTACGGTTGGATTCTAGATTCAACTTTAAATTTTGAAAATCATTGCACATATCTTTAGTAGATGCATCATTCAATTCTTTATTCAAGCCTAATAATTTGTATTGCGACAACTCAATATTAAGAATAACATTTTCCTTTTTAATTCTCTCCATATTTTCCTTTAGAATTATATTTTGGTCCAACAAACCGAAAAATCTGTTTTGGACATCGTATCTAAAGGTGTTTATATAGGAGACATGGTCTTTGCTTACCTTGAGTTCCTTTTCTAATTGGAGACACTTATCATTATCATTTTCAAGTTTAATTTGTGTCTCCTTTAGCAACTCTATTAATTTATTTTTACTCAATTTGGATGGATGGACAGAAAATGAGTTAGAAGAACATACCTGCTTTATGGCAAAGGCATTAATTTCTACCTTTTGAAAATCTTCTTTTTTCAAATACGGTTTGGGTTTGGGAGCAATTTCATGATTAGAGTTAGTAATGGTTACCTCAAAATCTCCAATTTCGATGTCTCTCCAAACTTGATAATTTTCCACTTTGATGAAGATCTTCATCCTATTCTTCCGATATGTATAGAATTTTCCATCAAACATTGGTAGTCTTTGAGTAGAATATCCTTCTTCCATTCACTCGTTCATAATTGACATTTTTGGGAACACCAGAATCTGCCCTCAGGGTTTCCTGATCTTCTGGGAACAGGGCTCTAATACCAATTGTAGACTCAATTAGGAACGGGAACAGCAACAAGAGGGGAGGGGTGAATTGTTGTTGTTACTAGTTTAAGCGTTTTTGCCCTGTTTTTGCGGAATTGAATAAAATAAATAAAGCTTAAACTTAGAGCGAAATAATTAAAAGAGACAAACGATTTTTACGTGGAAAGCTTCTAGGCCTAAATAGAAGGAAAAACCACGACCCCTCGGGATTTCTAAATTCTCCACTATGTTTAAGGCAACTCGTTACAATTACATTAAACATCTTACTTCACTCGAAGCGCATCAACTAGGCCAACTCTTCTCTCTTAAATTGCTTCACCCAAAGCAACAAACTTAGCTTCACTAAAAGCTAATTCACTCCACTAGCTTCACTAGAAGCTTTCTCCTTAGCTTTACTCAAAGCTAATCTCTTCTCTAGCTTCATTAAAAGCTATCTAATTTCCCCCTTAGACTCACCCGAGTCTAATTACAAATTCTCTCAAAAACCCTTACAAAAGGAATGAAATTCTCTAAAATAAATCAATAAGTTGCACAAGAAAATATTATGAATTAATTGGCATTTTTAAAACAAAATTTTCTTGTAAAAATTCTCCCAAAATTACGTATGATTTAATGGCTCATACTAAGGCGAGTTTCGAAGAATAACCGAGCCCACTATTTATAGAGCTAAAATCCCTAAGAATAAGGAATATTCCAATCCATTATTCCATTATCAAATAGATCATGGGAGTAATGTGGATTAACCAAACATACGGTTATTTGATTAAGTCAAATCATACAGAAATAACCGCTGTTCCCATTTTCTTAAAATAGCTTTTGTTCCCTTCAAGCAGCAGTTTCTTCAATAGCTGTTCCTGTTCCAATACTAACTGTTGGAACGTTTTTGCTATTAATAGAAACGGTTATACTTAGGAATGGTTATTTGCTAACTTATAGGTATAAAGACCGGTTAAGAATAATAGCTAAGACTCATTCAACAACCACTATTTCTATTTTTAGCAAATCTAATATTTACTAAAAATAGATCCTAAAATAAAGGATCTTTATTTAGAGGCTCATACGTAAAGTAATTTTAAGAAAACTTTTTGCCAATTAATTATAATAATTAATAAATGCAACAAATTAACTTTATTTAATACATTAACTAAAAATAATAATTATAAATAAATAACCAAAATTTCCAGTTAACGTAGGCTGACTCCAGTTCAGGAACAGTGCGCTGTTTCCAGAATCCAGTTTTGCTAGAACATCCCTTGAATCCTCTTGACACGTGCATTCCCATGAACTAAGCCATAGGTACTATCAACGATCACAATTAATCGGATATCGACCTACACACAATCTCTAAACACATATTTGCTTAAGTGTAGTCATCATCAAAACTCAAGAGGTCCAACAAAAACAAAATTAATACACAACTTTTAAACATATATACTTAACGAACTCTAACTAACCATAAAATTAAGTGATAATCATTCATTTAACACTAATTAACCCAAATAGCAGATTATGTAGGTGATCTAGTTAACAGAAAAAGCACGTCAGGTATGGTACAATTTCTTGGCTCATGTTTAGTTTCATGGAGTTCTAAGAAACAAAACACGGTTGCATTATCCACAGCCGAAGCTGAATACGTAGCTGCAGCAGCTTGCTGTTCCCAAATGCTTTGGATAAAACAGTAACTAAGAGATTTTGGTATTAAAATTGAATGCATTCCTATTTATTGTGATAATACCAGTGCCATATGTATATCTAAAGATCCAGTGCATCACTCACGAGCTAAACATATACACATTAGACATCATTTTCTTAAGGATAATGTAGAAAACAAAAATATTATATTAAAGCATGTTAATACAAATGAACAAGTTGCAGATATTCTGGCCAAACCACTTCCAAGGGAACAATATGAAAAGATGAGATTGGAACTTGGTATGATCAAGCTCCACTAAAGTTGGTTGCATGAAATTCCCAATGAAGCATCATGAGAATGAAAAAGGTCAGGAATCAACCTCAATATCTTGATTGAGAATCAATTATTGAATGGATCAGGTAACAGTTAATAAAGTTTGTACTATGAATGTCTTCTCGTTTGTATGTTGTTAATTTGATCAGACCAAAGCAGTATGTTCGTTATTCTCTTCATATAATATTTTATAATATCATAATTCATTCTTTTTATAATTTAATATTTCATAATTTTGTTCCTCATTTTTTTAAATATATATAGTCAACATAAATCAATAAAAAATATATGGGAAACGGTGTTTTTTTAATCCTTCCAAATCACAAGTAATGATGATGGCATTGATGAGATGGGACTTAAGGTAACCGTCATTTCAAAACTTTCAAAAGCAGTCACCGTACATCATAACACGCATACATCTTCCTCTTCCTCAAGAAACCGTTCTCCTTCTTTTCTCTCAACCTTTTCAAAAATTCAAAATGAAAACCCCAAGATCTTCAAAATCAGGCAAGAAAACCCCTAAATCTCGTACACATTACTGGATGCTGCACCACCAACAACCATAAAAACCACAAAAGAATCACCCAAACATACCATTGAACCTACCAGTACCAAACGCAAGATTTCAAGTGGTTCATCCTCCAAAGTAGTCAAACGTTCGAAGCATAGTGACCCTAATAGTGCTGAAGAAATCTCAAAAGAAATGTCTGTTGGTTTCGGACTCGACAAATACAGGTATGACTCTACCCATTTTCCTCAACTGCATGACATTTTGCAACATCAAGAATGGGAAGTTTTGATGTCAAATTTTAGTTGCAATTCCATTTTTCCAAATCTTATGCGAGAATTTATTTCAAATTTCTCAAATGATTGTGGGATGTGTTCTAGTACTGTCAAGAACATCAAAATAGAATTTAATAGTGCATTGTTGGGGGATTGGTTTAATGTTCCTAATGTTGGGTTTGATACTTACTACGTTGGTTCAAAAATAGTATTTTTTGGGATAAATGAAAAAATGGTTTTAAAATTTTTAGGGATTGAGCAAAGAAAAGGGAAAATTAGCCATAACATTCTGAATCCTCTGCATAAATTACTGTACAATATTGCACGAAGATTTATTTTGCCAAGAAACTCCAAAAGGAGTAAAGTAAGTTTACGTGATGCTACATTGATTTACTGCATGGCTAATCACATAAAGATAAATTTTCCATCTTTGATGATATCTCATTTGTCTGATTGTATTGAGAAGGAAAATTTTGTTGGTTATGGAGGATTGCTGACCTGTATTTTCAAAAAATTTAATGTCCCTTTGGAAGGGTTGGAGTTCCTAATGGGACCCAACATGAAGATAGGTGCAAAGTGTTTACAAAATTTGCACTTAAAATTAACTGATGAAGGGATGTTAATACATTATGTAGAGGAGGAAGTAGAAGTTGGTTCTGAAGAAGAAGGGATTGAAAGAGAAGAGGAAAATTTGAGGGAGGAAGAACAGGAAGAAAAAGAGGAAAAAGAGCAAGGACCTGTTTCCACTGATAATATTGAAAAAGAAAAAAAAGGGGAACGGGATGGAGAAGCTAGTAAGGGGGAAGCAGAACAGGAAGGAGTAGATGCTTATCACAATCTCTGTAATGATTCAAGTGATGAAGAGACTGTGATAGCATTAAGGAGAAAGGCTAAATCTGTTCAGAGGAAGAGTAGGAGGTTAGCCTCGAAACGTAAGGCTACAATGGTTGATGATACCACATTTGAGACCATGCCTGAGTCTACATCCAATAAACCTCCCTCTCCCAAGCCAACCACATCATCACCACATCACACTCCATCACCACCATATCACAATCCATCACCACCATATCACAATCTATCACCACCTCAATCACCTATTCACTTTACACCACCACCATCTCAGTCTTCACTAGGTAATGGTTGTGCTAACCTTGATTCTGTTCCTGCAGCTTCTTCAAACCTCATTCTCTCCAAGCTCCTTGACCTACAGTCTCAATTCACTGCTTTTCAAGACGAAATTCGAGTCTCACTTGCTTCAATTGTTGATCAGCTTAACCAGATGGAAAGTCGTCTTGGTGCCAAGCGGGACACAGTGGAAGTTGAGTTCATTGATGAAGAAGAGACTGCTCCCTGATTCCTCTTCCCATGTTT
>NC_080053.1:14105425-14133693 GCF_026212465.1 Amaranthus tricolor
AAAAGTTTTGTGTGCTAAGGTTTTTGTACAAAACAAACCAAGTTTGAGCTAGTTTATGCGCAAAAGTGCCAAAAACGTTTAAAAACGCATAAAATCTCCACTTAACACGTAATTTCTCGCATATGACTATGATTTTCAATTTTTAACTACTTCAACACAATAATATATACCAAATAGTGTTGTGAGCCAAGTTGCATGCAAAACAAACCAAGTTTGATCTGGTTTATGTGCAAAAGTGCCAAAAAAGGTTAAAAACGCATAAAATCGCATCTTAACACGTAATTTCTAGCATATGACTATGATTTTCAATTATAAGCACTTCAACACAATGATATATATGAAAAAATGTTGTCTGCAAAGTTTCGTGCAAAACAAACTAAGTTTGAGCTACTTTATGCGGCTAATGTACCAAAAACGCATAAAAACCATAAAATCGCAACTTAACACGTAATTTCGAGCATATGACTATCATTTTCAATTCTAACCACTTCAACAAAATAATATATACCAAAAAGTGTTATGTGCCATGTTTCGTGCAATACAAACCAAGTTTGAGGTACTTAAGCGCAAAAGTGCCAAAAACGCTTAAAAACCCATAAAATCGCCACTTAATACGTAATTTCTAGTATATGACGATGATTTTAAATTTTAACCACTTCAACACAATAATATATACAAAAAAGTGTTTTTGTGCGATGTTTAGTGCAAAATAAACAAAGTTTGAGCTAGTTTATGCGCAAAAGTGCAAAAAAACACTTAAAAACCCACAAAATCGCAACTTAACACGTAATTTCTAGTATATGACTATGATTTTCAATTCTAACCACTTCACGACAATAATACATACGAAATAGTGTTCTGTGCCATGTTTCGTGGAAAAGAAACCAAGTTTGAGCTACCACTAGTGGAAAAAACCTCGTTTACCTGCGGTTTTTTTTGCCATTTTTTGCAGCGGTTTGGCCCCCAGCAATAGTGATAGCAGCAAAATGTCCTACTTAAATGCTGGGGTTAAAAACCGCAGCAAAAAAGGGCATTATTTTCTGCGGTAAAAAAAAACCGCAAAAAATAAGAAGGGGTATTTGCTGCGGTTCAGAGGCAAAACCGCAGCAAATAAGTGGGGCATTATTTGCTGCGGTTTTTCCTTGACCGCAGCAAATACTTCTATTTTTTTTTCTTTTTTCATTTTATCCTTATAATAATCCAATAATAATACAATGTAATAACAGTGATTATTCCAATGATAATCACAGATAATCAACAATAATCTCTTAGTAATAATAAACTCTCGCTCGTATATATAATATAATATTATGTAAGTACTTATACATATATATATATATATATATATATATATATATATATATATATATATATATATATATATATATATATATATATGTATATATATATATATATATGTATATATATATATATATATATGTATATATATATATATATGTATATATATATATATATATGTATATATATATATATATATATGTATATATATATATATATATATATATATATATATATATATATGTATATATATATATATATGTATATATATATATATACATATATATATATATATATATATATATATATATATATATATATATATATATATATATATATATATATATATATATATATAATATACATTAAAGTCCTAAAAAATAATATATACTAATTATAATTTATCAAGGACAAATATTAGCAAGATACGCGGCAATCTTGTCTTTTAATTCGCGCATATCTCCACTTCTCAAAGGGCGTGTTTCCCTCGGAATGTCGTTTAAAACCTATAATATAATATAAAAATAAAAGATTAATATATAAACAATAGATTTTACCAATAATTATTTAAGAACGTAACAAATACTTACGGCATCTATATTTTCGACTCCAAACTCCGTCACGGATATTATAATATCGTCCCTATACTTCAGCGCATAGTAGCCGCATTCAACGGAAGAAGAAGGTTGTTGAAAGCACTAAGAGAAAATAGATGTTAGTGTCAAAAACGGTTAAAAACGCATAAAATCGCAACTTAACACGTAATTTCTAGCATATAACTACGATTTTCAATTCTAACCACTTCAACACAATAATATATACCAAATAGTGTTGTGTGCAAAGTTTCGTGCATAACAAACCAAGTTTGAGCTATTTTACGCGCGAAATTGTCAATAACGCTTAAAAACGCATAAAATCGCAACTAAACACGTGATTTCTAGCATATGACTATGATTTTCAATTCTATCCACTTCAACACAATAATATATACCAAAGAGTGTTGTGTGCCAAGTTTCGTGCAAATCTGATACAAATGTGGTTGTATGAAATGAAGATACCAAAGGAGCCCACACAAGGCTGCATACAGACCTCACGACACAGCAGCAAACTACTGACCAGACCACCTTGCACGACACGTGGAGACTAAAGCTATGCAACCAGGACCTAGGATAAAGTGGAAATGGAATCTTGGTACTTGGATCTAGCTATCAAGGTCCTAAAACCATTCTAACAATCCCCGTGGACTCCAAGAAGCTAAGCTGAAGGAGGGCTGCTCGATAGTTTGCTAGATCAGAATTGTCTAAGTGTTTGTGGTTGTTTCGTGTTCTTTTCATGATCATTTGTAGTTTTTGTCTGTGTCATTAATAAAAGCTTCCGCACAACATTAATCCTTGCATAACCAAGGCCTTAATCAGCCCCGGTTTCGCATCAAACCAAGTTTGAGCTACTTTACGCGGGAAAGTGAAAAAAATGCTTAAAAACGCATAAAATCGCAACTTAACACGTAATTTCTAGCATATGAGTATGATTTTCATTTCTATCCACTACAACACAATAATATATACCAAATAGTGTTGTGTGCCAAGTTTCGTGCATAACAAACCAAGTTTGAGCTATTTTACGCGCGAAATTGACAAAAAAGCTTAAAAACACATAAAATCGCAACTTAACACGTAATTTCTAGCATATGACTATGATTTTCAATTCTAACCACTACAACACAATAATATATATCAAATAGTATTGTGTGCCAAGTTTCGTGCATAACAAACCAAGTTTGAGCTACTTTACGCGCGAAATTGACAATAACGCTTAAAAACGCATAAAATCGCAACTAAACACGTGATTTCTAGCATATGACTATGATTTTCAATTCTATCCACTTCAACACAATAATATATACCAAAGAGTGTTGTGTGCCAAGTTTCGTGCAAATCTGATACAAATGTGGTTGTATGAAATGAAGATACCAAAGGAGCCCACACAAGGCTGCATACAGACCTCACGACACAGCAGCAAACTACTGACCAGACCACCTTGCACGACACGTGGAGACTAAAGCTATGCAACCAGGACCTAGGATAAAGTGGAAATGGAATCTTGGTACTTGGATCTAGCTATCAAGGTCCTAAAACCATTCTAACAATCCCCGTGGACTCCAAGAAGCTAAGCTGAAGGAGGGCTGCTCGATAGTTTGCTAGATCAGAATTGTCTAAGTGTTTGTGGTTGTTTCGTGTTCTTTTCATGATCATTTGTAGTTTTTGTCTGTGTCATTAATAAAAGCTTCCGCACAACATTAATCCTTGCATAACCAAGGCCTTAATCAGCCCCGGTTTCGCATCAAAACCAAGTTTGAGCTACTTTACGCGGGAAAGTGAAAAAAATGCTTAAAAACGCATAAAATCGCAACTTAACACGTAATTTCTAGCATATGAGTATGATTTTCATTTCTATCCACTACAACACAATAATATATACCAAATAGTGTTGTGTGCCAAGTTTCGTGCATAACAAACCAAGTTTGAGCTATTTTACGCGCGAAATTGACAAAAAAGCTTAAAAACACATAAAATCGCAACTTAACACGTAATTTCTAGCATATGACTATGATTTTCAATTCTAACCACTACAACACAATAATATATATCAAATAGTATTGTGTGCCAAGTTTCGTGCATAACAAACCAAGTTTGAGCTACTTTACGCGCGAAATTGACAATAACGCTTAAAAACGCATAAAATCGCAACTAAACACGTGATTTCTAGCATATGACTATGATTTTCAATTCTATCCACTTCAACACAATAATATATACCAAAGAGTGTTGTGTGCCAAGTTTCGTGCAAATCTGATACAAATGTGGTTGTATGAAATGAAGATACCAAAGGAGCCCACACAAGGCTGCATACAGACCTCACGACACAGCAGCAAACTACTGACCAGACCACCTTGCACGACACGTGGAGACTAAAGCTATGCAACCAGGACCTAGGATAAAGTGGAAATGGAATCTTGGTACTTGGATCTAGCTATCAAGGTCCTAAAACCATTCTAACAATCCCCGTGGACTCCAAGAAGCTAAGCTGAAGGAGGGCTGCTCGATAGTTTGCTAGATCAGAATTGTCTAAGTGTTTGTGGTTGTTTCGTGTTCTTTTCATGATCATTTGTAGTTTTTGTCTGTGTCATTAATAAAAGCTTCCGCACAACATTAATCCTTGCATAACCAAGGCCTTAATCAGCCCCGGTTTCGCATCAAAACCAAGTTTGAGCTACTTTACGCGGGAAAGTGAAAAAAATGCTTAAAAACGCATAAAATCGCAACTTAACACGTAATTTCTAGCATATGAGTATGATTTTCATTTCTATCCACTACAACACAATAATATATACCAAATAGTGTTGTGTGCCAAGTTTCGTGCATAACAAACCAAGTTTGAGCTATTTTACGCGCGAAATTGACAAAAAAGCTTAAAAACACATAAAATCGCAACTTAACACGTAATTTCTAGCATATGACTATGATTTTCAATTCTAACCACTACAACACAATAATATATATCAAATAGTATTGTGTGCCAAGTTTCGTGCATAACAAACCAAGTTTGAGCTACTTTACGCGCGAAATTGACAATAACGCTTAAAAACGCATAAAATCGCAACTAAACACGTGATTTCTAGCATATGACTATGATTTTCAATTCTATCCACTTCAACACAATAATATATACCAAAGAGTGTTGTGTGCCAAGTTTCGTGCAAATCTGATACAAATGTGGTTGTATGAAATGAAGGTACCAAAGGAGCCCACATAAGGCTGCATACAGACCTCACGACACAGCAGCAAACTAGTGACCAGACCACCTTGCACGACACCTGGAGACTAAAGCTATGCAACCAGGACCTAGGATAAAGTGGAAATGGAATCTTGGTACTTGGATCTAGCTATCAAGGTGCTAAAAACATTCTAACAATCCCCGTCGACTCCAAGAAGCTAAGCTGAAGGAGGGCTGCTCGATAGTTTGCTAGATCAGAATTGTCTAAGTGTTTGTGGTTGTTTCGTGTTCTTTTCATGATCATTTGTAGTTTTTGTCTGTGTCATTAATAAAAGCTTCCGCACAACATTAATCCTTGCATAACCAAGGCCTTAATCAGACCCGGTTTCACATCAAAACCAAGTTTGAGCTACTTTACGCGGGAAAGTGCCAAAAACGGTTAAAAACGCATAAAATCGCAACTTAACACGTAATTTCTAGCATATGACTATTATTTTCAATTCTAACCACTTCAACACAATAATATATACCAAATAGTGTTGTTTGCCATGTTTTGTGCAAAACAAACCAATTTTGAGCTACGTTACGCGCAAAAGTGCCAGAAAGGGTTAAAAACGCATAAAATCGCAACTTAACACGTAATTTCTAGCATATGACTATGATTTTAAATTATAACCAGTTCAACACAATAATATATACCAAATAGTGTTGTGTGCCAAGTTTCGTGAACAACAAACTATGTTTGAGCTACTTTATGCGCGAAATTGACAAAAACGCTTAAAAACGCATAAAATCGCAATTTAAAACGTAATTTCTAGCATATGACTATGATTTTCAATTCTATCTACTTCAACACAATAATATATACCAAAGATTGTTGTGTGCAAAGTTTTGTGCAAATTTGATACAAATGCGGTTGTATGAAATGAAGATACGAAAGGAGCACACACAAGGCTGCATACAGACCTCACGACAGAGCAGCAAACTAGTGACCAGACTACCTTGCATGACACGTGGAGACTAAACCTATGCATCCAGGACCTAATCTAAAGTGGAAATGGAATCTTGGTACTTGGAGCTAGCTATCATGGTCCTATGACCATTCTAACAATCCCCGTGGACTCCTAGAAGCTGAGCTGAAGGAGGGCTGCTCGACAGTTTGCTAGATCAGAATTGGCTAAGTGTTTGTGGTTGTTTCGTGTTCTTTTCATGATCATTTGTAGTTTTTGTCTGTGTCATTAATCAAAGCTTCCGAACAACATTAATCCTTGCATAACCAAGGCCTTAATCAGCCCCGGTTTTGCATCAAAACCAAGTTTGAGCTACTTTACGCGCGAAAGTGCCAAAAACGGTTAAAAACGCATAAATTCGCAACTTAACACATAATTTATAGCATATAACTACGATTTTCAATTTTAACAACATCAACACAATAATATATGCCAAATAGTGTTATGTGCCAAGTTTCTTGCAAAACACACCATGTTTGAGCTACTTTACGCGCAAAAGTGCCGGAAACGGTTAAAAACGCATAAAATCGAATTTGTGTATCTTTATTGCTGTCCATTTTGGAAATGTGGCTCTGGATGTAGAACGCATTTGTCCATGCACTTTTTTCATTGTGCTGAAACGCATGGGAAAATTAATACTATTTATATATCTGTATAACACTTAATTAAATCAAATTGGTAAAATAATTAATATTACGTACGCATTCAACAACGCTTTGAATTTTATGTTGCGAGGCGGGCTTTGAGGTTTTTGTAATGAGTCGAAGACGTGCACAGTATTTGTTAAAGGACATATGACCAAAAGTATCCAATGCAAACTACAAATTCAAATTTAAAATCAACAAATTAGAGATTAGGTGACTTTAAAAATTAAAAGATAAGTTCAATTTCAAAAATAAAACTTACTCTTCCATATATGGAGCCAGAATGAACGTGTGTTTAGATGCAAGGGAATTAGTCAAATCAGTCTGAATGTATGCTCTGACGTCATCTGGATCATTTATACATTTACTACCCGAAATCGACTCAGGACAAAACCATCCAATTTTTATTGGAGGTTCGCAAGAATTTAGCTCCTCGTAAGCCGCACTAAACTCACAAATAAGAAAATTTTGTTAGTAATTCGGTTATTAAAACAATTAAACAACAATGCCTAACTTGTAAGATAATGAACATCACCTCATGTAGACATGGAAAAGAGCTACGTTCAGCATCTCTCCTCTCAAAAATTGCCCGATGTCACCAGGACCAATAATTACAAACGGGCTCTCTAGAAAGCAGTATTGCTCCTTCAGCAGGTTCAGAATGAGTGGGTCCTCCTCACTTATGCGACATGCACAATAATGCAGCCATTTGCAATCTTGAGAGAGATCTTTTAGCTCCTCATTTGTCAAAATTGGAGTGCTTGGCATCGACTTTGACCTAGTCGACACCTTTGCTGAGGAACCGACCTCTCTCCAAGATCCTTTTGGACTCTTTTGCTATTTCAATTTATACAATTAAATTAGTGTGAGCATGCAAATAAAAAAATATAAAAAAAATAAGGTACAAATGATTCTTACCATGTTAGTGAATCGGACCTAAGCATATGGCAATGTGATGAAACTACCTAGAGCATGTGAGAGTTTCTCAAGGCTTCATGCTGGCATTGGAACCGGGAGTGAGAAATCTTCAAACCCCTTTACAATAGTTTCCACGGCCATACTGATGTGGCCACTTGTAACAGGCAGTGAATGCATTGTTTGGCCCTCTTTGTATGGCTGGGCCACACCATATGCAACCACAGTTAAGTCGCCATCACTAGCAACACCTAACTGAGGCAGCAAAAGAGAATAAGGAGTCGCCTCCTGAAAATTGTGTCGTTTAGTATAATAAGCATCATAAGAAAATATTAAAACGCGTTGCAGTTTAAATTAATAAGTGATTATATATTTAATAACTATGTACCTGCAGCACTGGCTCTGGAGTTGGCTCCGGATTTTGAGCAACAGAGTTTATGTTCTCCGGTGTGGGGTTTTCCCCTTCAGAGGTATTAGTAATGAGCTGGGGTGCTACGGGGGTAATGGGCTCGGGTGTTGGCATGACCAAAGCGTTAGGATCCCCATGTTGACTTTCCTGATCCTCGACAATCAGGTTTGCCAAGTCAACAATGGGTGCTCCCATCTTCTGCAACACGGCGGCCAGCTTGGCGAGAACGTCCTTCGTAATCTCCGCTCGGAGGGTTGCTACTTCATCCCGCAGCGCCATTCGAGATTGAGTAGCAACACACTCTTTGCAGAATTCCTTCTGTAACCCCACGCAGACGCCTCCTTTTCCGACTACCAGCCCACTGTGGTCTTTCCCTAAGACCATATGCAATGCGTCAACATTGCCTCTTGGGGTGAACTCCCCCGTAGCTTCTTTTTCCTTCCAGCCCTTCTGTTCAAATAAAAAGTGACATATATAGCAATTAGTATAAGTACATCAAAGCCAAAGAATACAAAACAAATCAAGAATATACTTAATAATTTTAAAACTCTCCACAGCATCAGCAACCTTCTTCGTTCCCGGATCATTAATGGTAAATCTACCACTTGCATCTCGGGAATGAAGCCCGCAATACCAATCACGCACCCGATCTCCAGCAGGAGTATTCACGGATGTGGAGGTAGTCGTAGATGAGGGCGTGGATGAACTTTGATTGGGGTATAAACCCGCATCCACCCACTCTTTTCGGACCTCATCGTACGTTTTCTGGCCCAAGCGATGGTAAAACTTCCTATTGCTTGCAGAATCAGAAGCTTTACCACGCTTTTCCTAATTAATCAATAGAAATGGAATGTCATGTATTAGTTTAACGACTGAATCAAAAGAAGTAAATTCAAATTGGTAAACTATAATATAATATGAAATACTTACAACATCTATGGGAGTTGTTCTTTTGGCAACAAAGGCCTCCCAATCCCTCTTCGATATGTGACCCCGTATTTCGTAGGGCATCTTCGAAGGAGATTGCTCTCCACCTTCGTTTCCCGTTTTGACCTTTTTGGTCGTACGGGCACGCCTCTTTGTAATCCAGCCAGTTACTAGCTTGGATTTGAAATCTCTGAATCTTTCAGCAACAGCTGAAAGAAACACATTCTTCTTGTCCTCATCGCTCTCGATGTGGAAAAGATTCTACAAAAAAAAATTTATATTTATTACTGTCAATCAAATTAATTTTAAAATCAAACTAAATGAGTAAAAGTAGTAAAGTTGCTTACCACAGTATCATTCCATAGAGAGTTCTTCAAACCCTCTGGAACCTCGTTTCATGCGTGCAATGTGGAAAGCTTGCGGATACATAGACCCACTTGTTTTCCATATTGCCTATGGCATTTTCCGCAGGGTTGACCCAATGCATTGTATTCCAAATGCATGGGTTCTGTGACTTTGACGTTTTTCGTAGGACCTCGCCCTTTTCTTTTCTTACTGGTAGTGGGAGCATCCATTGGTGGGACGTCTTCAGTCTCAAAATCATTGTCAATCGGTGGAGCGTCTTCAGCCATACGCTCGTATCTCACAATTTGGTCCTCTTCACTGTCATAACTACGATGCTCATTATCCGAGGTCTCAATCTCGGGGACAATTTTGTCTTTGAATAGATGCATTGTATATCAGTACCTGAAAGAGTATGAATAGAAATATATTAGAACATATATACTTGTTTATAACAAACATATTTAACCAATGCTTATAACTTTATCATATAAAATTAGTATAACTTTATCTCTCCCTAACTCAACACTCTTATTGAACATATCAATTCTCATTTAAAAATGTCAGTAATAGGATCATATGGAGTATTAGCAATTGGTTAGTTGCTATTTGATTTAGAATGTAAGTTGTAGTCTTTAATGCCTTACTCTAGAGTAAGATTGAATGGCAAATCATATGTCTTACCATGTCCTTAAGGACTTTGTTTCGTAATTTAGCTACACCACTCATGCTATGTGACACTAGCATGGTGTAGTAAGAGACAATCCCATATTGTTCTAGGAATTTTGCAAATGGTTACGGGCATTGTTCGCCTTTACCATAATTTCGGCCATCATAATCACCAATACAATTGGATATGACATTCTTAATTCGTTTGTTAAGTTGATTTCAACTTTAACTTTATACACCTTGAACATTTCTAGTACTTAGGACATCTCATGAATAAGAAATAAGTAAGCAAATCTAGTATAGTCATTTGAAAGATACAAAATGTTGTTGACCATTCAAAGAAGGTGTAAGGCTCACCCACTAATGTATGTAAGTATTCAAGATTCATATAGCTTTGTATTTACTCAACTTATTATGTTTTATTTGTTTCCCTTCAATATATATTATGATAAATTCATATATATTAACAACATATAAAACAATAAAAATAAAATCACATTCATAAACTTGGACAACAAATTAACATTCATATCAACAACTCATTCATTTAACCATAAACAAACTAACCACAACTACAAAACATGACACAAAATTACTTAAAAACCGGCCACAATTTACAAACTATAAAAAAAATTATGATAAATTTAAAACTTAAAAACCACAACTACATACACATTCATAAATAAAATGAAGAAATTACTTAAAAATATAACAAAACATGATATATATGATAAACAAAATTAGTATATATACAAACTGTTAACACACAACCATAATTTTCGAGTTTTTCCATGAATATCTTGCAAAACTTAAAAGCTTAACAAATTAAAAGGACAAAAAATACCTTAATGTTGTGGGTTTTGAAGATGAACAACACCAAAGTATTAAATTTCGTGGGTTTATGAACCAAGAAGATGAAGAACTGTTAACAAAACAGCGTTTTTTGATAGTTTGCAGATGAAGATGAAGAACGACTTTGAAGAAACTGCTGTACTTACATTTGTGAAGATGAAGAAGAGGAACGAAGCATATCAAGATGAAGATGAAGCATTTTTTCAATGGGTTTGAGAGGTTAACGTTTAAAAGCAAAGTGTTCTGTGTATACGTATGTAGTCGAGTTTCTAAAATGGAGGGTTTATTTTAATTATTCCAACGGTTATTTGCTGCGGGCCAATGTTAACCGCAGCAACTAGTGCGTTTCCTGCAAAATAGAAAAGCTTGAATGGGTATTTGATGCGGGCATTCAATTAACCGCAGCAATTGGAAGACATATTTGTTGTGGGCAAGTAACAAACCGCAACAATTAAAGCTGCACACGAGTATTTGCTGCGGACAAGGCGTAAAACCGCAGCAATTAACGATTTTTTTTTTAATTTCTTTTTCCTATTTATTGCTGCGTATATACAAAAACCGCAGCAAATGAAGCAGCAAGTACGTTTTTTCCACTAGTGTACTTTATGCGCAAAAGGGCCAAAAACGCTTAAAAACCCTTAAAATCACAACTTAACACGTAATTTGTAGCATATGACTATGAGTTTCAATTCTAAGCACTTCAACATAATAATATATACAAAATAGTGTTGTGTGCCAAGTTTCATGCAAAACAAACCATGTTTGAGCTACTTTATGCGCAAAAGTGCCAAAAACGCTTAAAAACCCTTGAAATCGCAACCTAACACGTAATTTCTAGAATATAATTATGATTTTAAATTCTAACCACTTTAACACAATGATATATACCAAAAAGTGTTGTGTGCCAAGTTTCGTGCAAACCAAACCAAGTATTGAGCTACTTTATGCGCAAAAGTGCTAAAAATGCTTAAAAACCCTTAAAATCGCAGCTTAACACGTAATTTCTAGCATATGACTATGATATTAAATTCTAACCACTTCATCACAATAATATATACCAAATAGTGTTGTGTGCCAAGTTTCGTGTAAAACAAATCATGTTTGAGCTACTTTATGCGCAAAAATGCCAAAAACGCTTAAAAACCTTTGAATCGCAACCTAAGACGTAATTTCTAGCCTATGACTATGATTTTCAATTCTAACCACTTCAACATAATGATATATACCAAAAAGTGTTGTGTGCCAAGTTTTTTGCAAAACAAACCAAGTTTGAGCTACTTTATGCGCAAAAATGCCAAAAATGTTTAAAAACCCTTAAAATCGCAACTTAACACAAAATTTCTAGTATATAATTATGATATTCAATTCTAACCACTTTAACACAATAATATATACTAAATAGTGTTGTGTGCCAAGTTTCGTGCCAAACAAACTAAGTTTGAGCTACTTTATGCGCAAAAGTGCCAAAAACGCTTAAAAAACCTTAAATTTGCAACTTAACACGAAATTTCTAGCATATGACTATGATTTTCAATTCTATCTACTTCAGCAAAATAATATATACGAATAAGTTTTGAGTTCTATGTTTCGTGCAAAATAAACCAAGTTCAAGCTAGTTTATGCGCAAAAGTGCCGAAAACGCTTAAAAACAAATAAAATCTCCACTTAACACGTAATTTCTTGCATATGACTATGATTTTCAATTCTAACTACTTCAACACAATAATATATACCAAATAGTAATGTGTGCAAAGTTGCATGAAAAACAAACCATGTTTGAGCTGGTTTATGCGCAAAAGCTTAAAAACGCATAAAATCGCAACTTAACACGCAATTTCTAGCATATGACTATGATTTTCAATTCTAACCACTTCAACACAATGATATATACGAAAAAGTTTTGTGTGCCAAGTTTCATGCAAAACAAACAAAGTTTGAGCTACTTTATGTGCAAAAGTACCAAAAACGCATAAAAACCATAAAATCGCAACTTAACACGTAATTTCGAGCATATGACTATCATTTTCTATTCTAACCACTTCAACAAAATAAAATATACCAAAAAGTGTTGTGTGCCAAGTTTCGTGCAAAACAAACTAAGTTTGAGCTAGTGTATGCGCAAAAGTGCCAAAAACGCTTAAAACCCATAAAATCGCCACTTAACACGTAATTTCTAGCAAATGTCTATGACTTTGAATTTTAACCACTTCCAAAAAATAATATATACCAAATAGTGTTGTGTGCCAAGTTTCGTGCAAAACAAACCAAGTTTGAGCTACTTTATGCGCAAAAGGGCCTAAAACGCTTAAAAACCCTTAAAATTGCAACTTAACACGTAATTTCTAGCATATGACTATGATTTTCAATTCTAACCACTTCAACACAATATTATATACCAAAAAGTGTTGTGTGCAAAGTTTCGTGCAAAACAAACAAAGTTTCAACTAGTTTATACGCAAAAGTGCAAAAGCACTTAAAACCCATATAAATCGCAACTTAACAAATAATTTTTAGCATATGACTATGATTCTCAATTCTAACCACTTCTCGACAATAATACATACCAAATAGTGTTCTGTGCCAAGTTTCGTGCAAAACAAACCAAGTTTGAGCTACTTTATGCGCAAAAGGGCCAAAAACGCTTAAAAACGCTTAAAATCACAACTTAACACGTAATTTGTAGCATATAACTATGAGTTTCAATTCTAAGCACTTCAACACAATAATATATAGCAAATAGTGTTGTGTGCCAAGTTTCGTGCAAAACAAACCATGTTTGAGCTACTTTATGCGCAAAAGTGCCAATAATGCATAATAAACCCTTAAAATCGCAAGTTAACACGTAATTTCTAGTATATGACTATGATTTTAATTTCTAACCACTTCAACACAATAATATATACCAAATAGTGTTGTGTGCCAAGTTTCGTGCCAAATAAACCAAGTTTGAGCTACTTTATACGCAAAAGTGCCAAAAACGCTTTAAAAACCTTACATTTGAAACTTAACACGCAATTTCCAGCATATGGCTATGATATTCAATTATATCAATTTCATCACAATATTATTTACCAAAATGTTTTGCGTGCCATATTTCGTACAAAACAATCCAAGTTTGAATTTTTTTTATGCGTAAAACTTCCAAAAAAGCTTAAAAACGCATAAAATCGCAACTTAACACGTAATGTCTAGCATATGACTATGATATTCAATTCTAACCACTTCAACACAATGATATATACGAAAAAGTGTTGTGTGCCAAGTTTCGTGCAAAACCAACCAAGTTTGAGCTACTTAATGCGCAAAAGTGTCAAAAACGCTTAAAAACCGATAAAATCGCCACTTAACACGTAATTTCTAGTATATGACTATGACTTTGAATTTTAACCACTTCAACAAAATAATATATACCAAATAGTGTTGTGTGCCAAGTTTCGTGCAAAACAAACCAAGTTTGAACTACTTTATGCACAAAAGGGCCAAAAACGCTTAAAAACCCATAAAATCAATACTTAACACGTAATTTGTAGCATATGACTATGATTTTCAATTCTAACCACTTCAACACAATAATATATAACAAAAAGTGTTGTATGCAATGTTTCATGCTAAACAAACAAAGTTTAAGCTAGTTTATGCGCAAAAGTGCAAAAAACACTCAAAAACCCATAAAATAGCAATTTAAGACGTAATTTCTAGCATATGACTATGATTCTCAATTCTAACCACTTCACGACAATAATACATACCATATAGTGTTCTGTGCCAAGTTTCGTGCAAAACAAACCAAGTTTGAGCTATTTTATACACAAAAGTGCCAAAAACGCTAAAAAAACCCTTGAAATCGAAACCTAACACGTAATTTCTAGCATATGACTATGATTATAAATTTTAACCACTTCAACACAATGATATATACAAAAAAGTGTTGTGTGCGAAGTTGCGTACCAAACAAACCAAGTTTGAGCTACTTTATGCGCAAAAATGCAAAAAATACTTAAAACCGCTTAAAATCGCAACTTAACACGTAATTTCTAGCATATGACTATGATTTTCAATCCTAACCACTTCAACAAAATAATATATATACCAAATAGTGTTGTGTGCCAAGTTTCGTGCAAAACAAACCAAGTTTGAGGTACTTTATGCGCAAAAGTGCCAAAAACGCTAAAAAACCCTTGAAATCGCAACCTAACACGTAATTTCTAGCACATGACTATGATTTTCAAGTCCAAGCACTTCAACACAATAATGTATACCAAATTGTGTTGTGTGACAAGTTTCATGCAAAACAAACCAAGCTTGAGCTACCTTATGCGCAAAAGGGTCAAAAACGCATAAAAACAATTAAAATTGGAACTTAACACGTAATATCTAGCATATGTCTATGATTTTAAATTCTAACCACTTCAACACAATAATTTATACCAAAAAGTGTTGTGTGCCAAGTTTCGTTCAAAACAAACCAAGTTTGAGATACTTTATGCGCAAGAGTGCCGAAAACGCTTAAAAACTCTTAAAATCGCAACTTAACACGTAATTTCTAGCATATGACTATGATTTTCAATTCTAACCACTTCAACACAATCATATACACCAAATAGTAATGTGTGCGATGTTTCGTGCAAAACAATCTAAGTTTGAGCTACTTTATGCGCAAAAGGGCCAAATAAGCTTAAAAACCCTTAATATCGCAACATAACACGTAATTTCTAGCATATGACTATGATTTTTAATTCTAACCACTTCAACACAATAATATATACCAAAAAGTGTTGTGTGCCAAGTTTCGTGCAAAACAAACCAAGTATTGAGCTACTTTATGCGCAAAAGTGCCAAAAATGGTAAAAAAACCCTTAAAATCGCAACTTAACACGTAATTTCTAGCATATGACTATGATTTTCAATTTTAACCACTTCAACACAATAATATATACCAAAAAGTGTTGTGTGCCAAGTTTCGTGCGAAACAAACCAAGTATTGAGCTACTTTATGCGCAAAAGTGTCAAAAATGCTTAAAAACCCTTAAAATCGCAACTTAACACGTAAATTCTAGCATTTGACTATGATTTTAAATTCTAACTACTTAAACACAATTATATATACCAAATAGTGTTGTGTGCCAAGTTTCGTGTAAAATGAACCATGTTTGAGCTACTTCATGCGCAACAGTGCCACAAACGTTTAAAATCCCTTGAAATCGTAACCTAAAACGTAATTTCTAGCATATGACTATAATTTTAAATTCTAACCACTTCAACACAATGACATATACCAAAAAGTGTTGTATGCAAGTTTTGTGCAAAACAAACTAAGTTTGAGGTACTTTATGCGCAAAAGTGCCAAAAGCGCTTAGAAAAACCTTAAATTTGCAACTTAACATGTAATTTCTAGCATATGACTATAATTTTCAATTTTCTCCACTTCAACACAATAATATATACCATACAGTTTTGTGTGCCAAGTTTCGTGCAAAACAAACCAAGTTTGAGCTAGTTTATGCGCAAAAGTGCAAAAAACGCTTAAAAACGCATAAAATCTTCACTTAACACGTAATTTCTTGTATATGACTATGATTTTATATTCTAACTACTTCAACACAATAATATATACCAAATAGTGTTGTGTGCCAAGTTGCATGCAAAACAAACCAAGTTTAGCTGGCTTATGCGCAAAAGTGCCAAAAAAAGCTTAAAAACACATAAAATCGCAACTTAACACGTAATTTCTTGCATATGATTATGATTTTAAATTCTAACCACTTCAACACAATGATATATATGAAAAAGTTTTGTGTGCCAAGTTTCGTGCAAAACAAACCAAGTTTGAGCTACTTTATGCGCAAAAGGGCCAAAAACGCTTAAAAACCCATAAAATCACAACTTAACACGTCATTTCTAGCATATGACTATGATTTTCTATTCTAACCACTTCAACACAATAATATATACCAAAAAGTGTTGTGTGTAATGTGTCGTGCAAAACAAACAAAGTTTCAGCTAGTTTATGCGAAATAGTGCAAAAAACACTCAAAAACCCATAAAATCGCAACTTACCACGTAATTTCTAGCATATGACTATGATTCTCAATTCAATCCGCTTCACGACAATAATACATACCAAATAGTGTTTTGTGCCAAGTTTCGTGCAAAACAAACCAAGCTTGAGCTACTTTATACGCAAAAGGGCCAAAAACGCTTAAAAACCCTTAAAATCAAAACTTAACACGTAATTTCTAGCATATGACTATGAGTTTTAATTCTAAGCACTTTAAGACAATAATATATACCAAATAGTATTCTGTGCCAAGTTTCGTGCAAAAAAAACCAAGCTTGAGCTACTTTATGCGCAAAAGTGCCAAAAACGCTTAAAAACCCTTGAAATCGCAATCTAACACGTAATTTCTAGCATATGACTCTAATTTTCAATTCTAACCACTTCAACACAATTACATATACCAAAAAGTGTTGTGTGCCAAGTTTCGTGCAAAACATACCAAGTTTGAGCTACTTTATGCGCAAAAGTGCCAAAAAAGCTTAAAATCCCTTAAAATCGCAACTTAACACGTAATTTCTAGTATATGACTATGATTTTCAATTCTAACCACTTCAACAGAATAATATATACCAAATAGTGTCGTGTGCCAAGTTTCGTGCCAAACAAACCAAGTTTGAGCTACTTTATGTGCAAAAGTGCCAAATACGCTTAAAAAACTTTAAATTTGCAACTTAACACGTAATTTCTAGCATATGAATATGATTTTCAATTCTCTCCACTTCAACACAATAATATATACCATAAAGTTTTGTATGCCAAGTTTCGTGCAAAACAAACAAAGTTTGAGCTAGTTTATGCTCAAAAGTGCAAAAAAAGCATAAAAACGCATAAAATCTCCACTTAACACGTAATTTCTAGTATATGACTATGATTTTCAATTCTAGCTACTTCAACACAATAATATATACCAAATAGTGTTGTGTGCCAAGTTGCATGCAAAACAAACCAAGTTTGAGCTAGTTTATGCGCAAAAATGCAAAAAATACTTAAAACCGCTTAAAATCGCAACTTAACACGTAATTTCTAGCATATGACTATGATTTTCAATCCTAACCACTTCAACAAAATAATATATATACCAAATAGTGTTGTGTGCCAAGTTTCGTGCAAAACAAACCAAGTTTGAGGTACTTTATGCGCAAAAGTGCCAAAAACGCTAAAACACCCTTGAAATCGCAACCTAACACGTAATTTCTAGCACATGACTATGATTTTCAAGTCCAACCACTTCAACACAATAATGTATACCAAATTTTGTTGTGTGACAAGTTTCATGCAAAACAAACCAAGCTTGAGCTACTTTATGCGCAAAAGGGTCAAAAACACATAAAAACAATTAAAATTGGAACTTAACACGTAATATCTAGCATATGTCTATGATTTTAAATTCTAACCACTTCAACACAATAATTTATACCAAAAAGTGTTGTGTGCCAAGTTTCGTTCAAAACAAACCAAGTTTGAGATACTTTATGCGCAAGAGTGCCGAAAACGCTTAAAAACTCTTAAAATCGCAACTTAACACGTAATTTCTAGCATATGACTATGATTTTCAATTCTAACCACTTCAACACAATCATATACACCAAATAGTAATGTGTGCGATGTTTCGTGCAAAACAATCCAAGTTTGAGCTACTTTATGCGCAAAAGGGCCAAATAAGCTTAAAAACCCTTAATATCGCAACATAACACGTAATTTCTAGCATATGACTATGATTTTTAATTCTAACCACTTCAACACAATAATGTATACCAAAAAGTGTTGTGTGCGAAGTTTCGTGCAAAACAAACCAAGTATTGAGCTACTTTATGCGCAAAAGTGTCAAAAATGTTTAAAAACCCTTAAAATCGCAACTTAACATGTAAATTCTAGCATTTGACTATGATTTTCAATTCTAACTACTTAAACACAATAATATATACCAAATAGTGTTGTGTGCCATGTTTCGTGTAAAATGAACCATGTTTGAGCTACTTTATGCGCAACAGTGCCACAAACGTTTAAAATCCCTTGAAATCGTAATCTAAAACGTAATTTCTAGCATATGACTATAATTTTAAATTCTAACCACTTCAACACAATGATATATACCAAAAAGTGTTGTGTGCCAAGTTTCGTGCAAAACAAACCAAGTTTGAGGTACTTTATGCACAAAAGTGCCAAAAACGCTTAGAAAAACCTTAAATTTGCAACTTAACATGTAATTTCTAGCATATGACTAAAATTTTCAATTTTCTCCACTTCAACACAATAATATATACCATACAGTTTTGTGTGCCAAGTTTCGTGCAAAACAAACCAAGTTTGAGCTAGTTTATGCGCAAAAGTGCAAAAAACGCTTAAAAACGCATAAAATCTTTACTTAACACGTAATTTCTTGTATATGACTATGATTTTATATTCTAACTACTTCAACACAATAATATATACCAAATAGTGTTGTGTGCCAAGTTGCATGCAAAACAAACCAAGTTTAGCTGGCTTATGCGCAAAAGTGCCAAAAAAAGCTTAAAAACACATAAAATCGCAACTTAACACGTAATTTCTTGCATATGATTATGATTTTCAATTCTAACCACTTCAACACAATGATATATATGAAAAAGTTTTGTGTGCCAAGTTTCGTGCAAAACAAACCAAGTTTGAGCTACTTTATGCGCAAAAGGGCCAAAAACGCTTAAAAACCCATAAAATCACAACTTAACACGTCATTTCTAGCATATGACTATGATTTTCTATTCTAACCACTTCAACACAATAATATATACCAAAAAGTGTTGTGTGTAATGTGTCGTGCAAAACAAACAAAGTTTCAGCTAGTTTATGCGAAATAGTGCAAAAAACACTCAAAAACCCATAAAATCGCAACTTACCACGTAATTTCTAGCATATGACTATGATTCTCAATTCAAACCACTTCACGACAATAATACATACCACATAGTGTTCTGTGCCAAGTTTCGTGCAAAACAAACCAAGCTTGAGCTACTTTATACGCAAAAGGGCCAAAAACGCTTAAAAACCCTTAAAATCAAAACTTAACACGTAATTTCTAGCATA
The DNA here is from genome assembly GCF_026212465.1 of Amaranthus tricolor. NCBI lineage: Eukaryota > Viridiplantae > Streptophyta > Magnoliopsida > Caryophyllales > Amaranthaceae > Amaranthus > Amaranthus tricolor. Next base: position 14,125,388 of record NC_080053.1, read on the forward strand.
TGACTATGAGTTTTAATTCTAAGCACTTTAAGACAATAATATATACCAAAGAGTGTTCTGTGCCAAGTTTCGTGCAAAACATACCAAGCTTGAGCTACTTTATGCCCAAAAGTGCCAAAAACGCTTAAAAACCCTTGAAATCGCAATCTAACACGTAATTTCTAGCATATGACTCTAATTTTCAATTCTAACCACTTCAACACAATGACATATACCAAAAAGTGTTGTGTGCCAAGTTTCGTGCAAAACATACCAAGTTTGAGCTACTTTATGCGCAAAAGTGCCAAAAAAGCTTAAAATCCATTAAAATCGCAACTTAACACGTAATTTCTAGTATATGACTATGATTTTCAATTCTAACCACTTCAACAAAATAATATATACCAAATAGTGTTGTGTGCCAAGTTTCGTGCAAAACAAACCAAGTTTGAGCTACTTTATGCGCAAAAGGGCCAAAAACGCTTAAAAACCCATAAAATCAATACTTAACACGTAATTTCTAGCATATGACTATGATTTTCAATTCTAACCACTTCAACACAATAATATATACCAAAAAGTGTTGTGTGCCAAGTTTCGTGCGAAACAAACCAAGTATTGAGCTACTTTATGCGCAAAAGTGTCAAAAATGCTTAAAAACCCTTAAAATCGCAACTTAACACGTAAATTCTAGCATTTGACTATGATTTTCAATTCTAACCACTTAAACACAATAATATATACCAAATAGTGTTGTGTGCCAAGTTTCGTGTAAAATGAACCATGTTTGAGCTACTTTATGCGCAACAGTGCCACAAACGTTTAAAAACCCTTGAAATCGTAACCTAAAACGTAATTTCTAGCATATGACTATAATTTTAAATTCTAACCACTTCAACACAATGATATATACCAAAAAGTGTTGTGTGCCAAGTTTCGTGCAAAACAAACCAAGTTTGAGGTACTTTATGCACAAAAGTGCCAAAAACGCTTAGAAAAACCTTAAATTTGCAACTTAACATGTAATTTCTAGCATATGACTATAATTTTCAATTTTCTCCACTTCAACACAATAATATATACCATACAGTTTTGTGTGCCAAGTTTCGTGCAAAACAAACCAAGTTTGAGCTAGTTTATGCGCAAAAGTGCAAAAAACGCTTAAAAACGCATAAAATCTTTACTTAACACGTAATTTCTTGTATATGACTATGATTTTATATTCTAACTACTTCAACACAATAATATATACCAAATAGTGTTGTGTGCCAAGTTGCATGCAAAACAAACCAAGTTTAGCTGGCTTATGCGCAAAAGTGCCAAAAAAAGCTTGAAAACACATAAAATCGCAACTTAACACGTAATTTCTTGCATATGATTATGATTTTCAATTCTAACCACTTCAACACAATGATATATATGAAAAAGTTTTGTGTGCCAAGTTTCGTGCAAAACAAACCAAGTTTGAGCTACTTTATGCGCAAAAGGGCCAAAAACGCTTAAAAACCCATAAAATCACAACTTAACACGTCATTTCTAGCATATGACTATGATTTTCTATTCTAACCACTTCAACACAATAATATATACCAAAAAGTGTTGTGTGTAATGTGTCGTGCAAAACAAACAAAGTTTCAGCTAGTTTATGCGAAATAGTGCAAAAAACACTCAAAAACCTATAAAATCGCAACTTACCACGTAATTTCTAGCATATGACTATGATTCTCAATTCAAACCACTTCACGACAATAATACATACCACATAGTGTTCTGTGCCAAGTTTCGTGCAAAACAAACCAAGCTTGAGCTACTTTATACGCAAAAGGGCCAAAAACGCTTAAAAACCCTTAAAATCAAAACTTAACACGTAATTTCTAGCATATGACTATGAGTTTTAATTCTAAGCACTTTAAGACAATAATATATACCAAAGAGTGTTCTGTGCCAAGTTTCGTGCAAAACAAACCAAGCTTGAGCTACTTTATGCCCAAAAGTGCCAAAAACGCTTAAAAACCCTTGAAATCGCAATCTAACACGTAATTTCTAGCATATGACTCTAATTTTCAATTCTAACCACTTCAACACAATGACATATACCAAAAAGTGTTGTGTGCCAAGTTTCGTGCAAAACATACCAAGTTTGAGCTACTTTATGCGCAAAAGTGCCAAAAAAGCTTAAAATCCATTAAAATCGCAACTTAACACGTAATTTCTAGTATATGACTATGATTTTCAATTCTAACCACTTCAACAAAATAATATATACCAAATAGTGTTGTGTGCCAAGTTTCGTGCAAAACAAACCAAGTTTGAGCTACTTTATGCGCAAAAGGGCCAAAAACGCTTAAAAACCCATAAAATCAATACTTAACACGTAATTTCTAGCATATGACTATGATTTTCAATTCTAACCACTTCAACACAATAATATATACCAAAAAGTGTTGTGTGCCAAGTTTCGTGCGAAACAAACCAAGTATTGAGCTACTTTATTCGCAAAAGTGTCAAAAATGCTTAAAAACCCTTAAAATCGCAACTTAACACGTAAATTCTAGCATTTGACTATGATTTTCAATTCTAACCACTTAAACACAATATATATACCAAATAGTGTTGTGTGCCAAGTTTCGTGTAAAATGAACCATGTTTGAGCTACTTTATGCGCAACAGTGCCACAAACGTTTAAAAACCCTTGAAATCGTAACCTAAAACGTAATTTCTAGCATATGACTATAATTTTAAATTCTAACCACTTCAACACAATGATATATACCAAAAAGTGTTGTGTGCCAAGTTTCGTGCAAAACAAACCAAGTTTGAGGTACGTTATGCGCAAAAGTGCCAAAAACGCTTAGAAAAACCTTAAATTTGCAACTTAACATGTAATTTCTAGCATATGACTATAATTTTCAATTTTCTCCACTTCAACACAATAATATATACCATTCAGTTTTGTGTGCCAAGTTTCGTGCAAAACAAACCAAGTTTGAGCTAGTTTATGCGCAAAAGTGCAAAAAACGCTTAAAAACGCATAAAATCTTCACTTAACACGTAATTTCTTGTATATGACTATGATTTTATATTCTAACTACTTCAACACAATAATATATACCAAATAGTGTTGTGTGCCAAGTTGCATGCAAAACAAACCAAGTTTAGCTGGCTTATGCGCAAAAGTGCCAAAAAAAGCTTAAAAACACATAAAATCGCAACTTAACACGTAATTTCTTGCATATGATTATGATTTTCAATTTTAACCACTTCAACACAATGATATATATGAAAAAGTTTTGTGTGCCAAGTTTCGTGCAAAACAAACCAAGTTTGAGCTACTTTATGCGCAAAAGGGCCAAAAACGCTTAAAAACCCATAAAATCACAACTTAACACGTCATTTCTAGCATATGACTATGATTTTCTATTCTAACCACTTCAACACAATAATATATACCAAAAAGTGTTGTGTGTAATGTGTCGTGCAAAACAAACAAAGTTTCAGCTAGTTTATGCGAAATAGTGCAAAAAACACTCAAAAACCCATAAAATCGCAACTTACCACGTAATTTCTAGCATATGACTATGATTCTCAATTCAAACCACTTCACGACAATAATACATACCAAATAGTGTTCTGTGCCAAGTTTCGTGCAAAACAAACCAAGCTTGAGCTACTTTATACGCAAAAGGGCCAAAAACGCTTAAAAACCCTTAAAATCAAAACTTAACACGTAATTTCTAGCATATGACTATGAGTTTTAATTCTAAGCACTTTAAGACAATAATCAAACCAAGCTTGAGCTACTTTATGCGCAAAAGTGCGAAAAAACGCTTAAAAACCCTTGAAATCGCAATCTAACACGTAATTTCTAGCATATGACTCTAATTTTCAATTCTAACCACTTCAACACAATGACATATACCAAAAAGTGTTGTGTGCCAAGTTTCGTGCAAAACATACCAAGTTTGAGCTACTTTATGCGCAAAAGTGCCAAAAAAGCATAAAATCCCTTAAAATCGCAACTTAACACGTAATTTCTAGTATATGACTATGATTTTCAATTCTAACCACTTCAACAAAATAATATATACCAAATAGTGTTGTGTGCCAAGTTTCGTGCAAAACAAACCAAGTTTGAGCTACTTTATGCGCAAAAGGGCCAAAAACGCTTAAAAACCCATAAAATCAATACTTAACACGTAATTTCTAGCATATGACTATGATTTTCAATTCTAACCACTTCAACACAATAATATATACCAAAAAGTGTTGTGTGCCAAGTTTCGTGCGAAACAAACCAAGTATTGAGCTACTTTATGCGCAAAAGTGTCAAAAATGCTTAAAAACCCTTAAAATCGCAACTTAACACGTAAATTCTAGCATTTGACTATGATTTTCAATTCTAACCACTTAAACACAATAATATATACCAAATAGTGTTGTGTGCCAAGTTTCGTGTAAAATGAACCATGTTTGAGCTACTTTATGCGCAACAGTGCCACAAACGTTTAAAAACCCTTGAAATCGTAACCTAAAACGTAATTTCTAGGATATGACTATAATTTTAAATTCTAACCACTTCAACACAATGATATATACCAAAAAGTGTTGTGTGCCAAGTTTCGTGCAAAACAAACCAAGTTTGAGGTACTTTATGCGCAAAAGTGCCAAAAACGCTTAGAAAAACCTTAAATTTGCAACTTAACATGTAATTTCTAGCATATGACTATAATTTTCAATTTTCTCCACTTCAACACAATAATATATACCATTCAGTTTTGTGTGCCAAGTTTCGTGCAAAACAAACTAAGTTTGAGCTAGTTTATGCGCAAAAGTGCAAAAAACGCTTAAAAACGCATAAAATCTTCACTTAACACGTAATTTCTTGTATATGACTATGATTTTATATTCTAACTACTTCAACACAATAATATATACCAAATAGTGTTGTGTGCCAAGTTGCATGCAAAACAAACCAAGTTTAGCTGGCTTATGCGTAAAAGTGCCAAAAAAAGCTTAAAAACACATAAAATCGCAACTTAACACGTAATTTCTTGCATATGATTATGATTTTCAATTCTAACCACTTCAACACAATGATATATATGAAAAAGTTTTGTGTGCCAAGTTTCGTGCAAAACAAACCAAGTTTGAGCTACTTTATGCGCAAAAGGGCCAAAAACGCTTAAAAACCCATAAAATCACAACTTAACACGTCATTTCTAGCATATGACTATGATTTTCTATTCTAACCACTTCAACACAATAATATATACCAAAAAGTGTTGTGTGTAATGTGTCGTGCAAAACAAACAAAGTTTCAGCTAGTTTATGCGAAATAGTGCAAAAAACACTCAAAAACCCATAAAATCGCAACTTACCACGTAATTTCTAGCATATGACTATGATTCTCAATTCAAACCACTTCACGACAATAATACATACCAAATAGTGTTCTGTGCCAAGTTTCGTGCAAAACAAACCAAGCTTGAGCTACTTTATACGCAAAAGGGCCAAAAACGCTTAAAAACCCTTAAAATCAAAACTTAACACGTAATTTCTAGCATATGACTATGAGTTTTAATTCTAAGCACTTTAAGACAATAATCAAACCAAGCTTGAGCTACTTTATGCGCAAAAGTGCGAAAAACGCTTAAAAACCCTTGAAATCGCAATCTAACACGTAATTTCTAGCATATGACTCTAATTTTCAATTCTAACCACTTCAACACAATGACATATACCAAAAAGTGTTGTGTGCCAAGTTTCGTGCAAAACATACCAAGTTTGAGCTACTTTATGCGCAAAAGTGCCAAAAAGCATAAAATCCCTTAAAATCGCAACTTAACACGTAATTTCTAGTATATGACTATGATTTTCAATTCTAACCACTTCAACAAAATAATATATACCAAATAGTGTTGTGTGCCAAGTTTCGTGCAAAACAAACCAAGTTTGAGCTACTTTATGCGCAAAAGGGCCAAAAACGCTTAAAAACCCATAAAATCAATACTTAACACGTAATTTCTAGCATATGACTATGATTTTCAATTCTAACCACTTCAACACAATAATATATACCAAAAAGTGTTGTGTGCCAAGTTTCGTGCGAAACAAACCAAGTATTGAGCTACTTTATGCGCAAAAGTGTCAAAAATGCTTAAAAACCCTTAAAATCGCAACTTAACACGTAAATTCTAGCATTTGACTATGATTTTCAATTCTAACCACTTAAACACAATAATATATACCAAATAGTGTTGTGTGCCAAGTTTCGTGTAAAATGAACCATGTTTGAGCTACTTTATGCGCAACAGTGCCACAAACGTTTAAAAACCCTTGAAATCGTAACCTAAAACGTAATTTCTAGCATATGACTATAATTTTAAATTCTAACCACTTCAACACAATGATATATACCAAAAAGTGTTGTGTGCCAAGTTTCGTGCAAAACAAACCAAGTTTGAGGTACTTTATGCGCAAAAGTGCCAAAAACGCTTAGAAAAACCTTAAATTTGCAACTTAACATGTAATTTCTAGCATATGACTATAATTTTCAATTTTCTCCACTTCAACACAATAATATATACCATACAGTTTTGTGTGCCAAGTTTCGTGCAAAACAAACCAAGTTTGAGCTAGTTTATGCGCAAAAGTGCAAAAAAACGCTTAAAAACGCATAAAATCTTTACTTAACACGTAATTTCTTGTATATGACTATGATTTTATATTCTAACTACTTCAACACAATAATATATACCAAATAGTGTTGTGTGCCAAGTTGCATGCAAAACAAACCAAGTTTAGCTGGCTTATGCGCAAAAGTGCCAAAAAAAGCTTGAAAACACATAAAATCGCAACTTAACACGTAATTTCTTGCATATGATTATGATTTTCAATTCTAACCACTTCAACACAATGATATATATGAAAAAGTTTTGTGTGCCAAGTTTCGTGCAAAACAAACCAAGTTTGAGCTACTTTATGCGCAAAAGGGCCAAAAACGCTTAAAAACCCATAAAATCACAACTTAACACGTCATTTCTAGCATATGACTATGATTTTCTATTCTAACCACTTCAACACAATAATATATACCAAAAAGTGTTGTGTGTAATGTGTCGTGCAAAACAAACAAAGTTTCAGCTAGTTTATGCGAAATAGTGCAAAAAACACTCAAAAACCTATAAAATCGCAACTTACCACGTAATTTCTAGCATATGACTATGATTCTCAATTCAAACCACTTCACGACAATAATACATACCACATAGTGTTCTGTGCCAAGTTTCGTGCAAAACAAACCAAGCTTGAGCTACTTTATACGCAAAAGGGCCAAAAACGCTTAAAAACCCTTAAAATCAAAACTTAACACGTAATTTCTAGCATATGACTATGAGTTTTAATTCTAAGCACTTTAAGACAATAATATATACCAAAGAGTGTTCTGTGCCAAGTTTCGTGCAAAACAAACCAAGCTTGAGCTACTTTATGCCCAAAAGTGCCAAAAACGCTTAAAAACCCTTGAAATCGCAATCTAACACGTAATTTCTAGCATATGACTCTAATTTTCAATTCTAACCACTTCAACACAATGACATATACCAAAAAGTGTTGTGTGCCAAGTTTCGTGCAAAACATACCAAGTTTGAGCTACTTTATGCGCAAAAGTGCCAAAAAAGCTTAAAATCCATTAAAATCGCAACTTAACACGTAATTTCTAGTATATGACTATGATTTTCAATTCTAACCACTTCAACAAAATAATATATACCAAATAGTGTTGTGTGCCAAGTTTCGTGCAAAACAAACCAAGTTTGAGCTACTTTATGCGCAAAAGGGCCAAAAACGCTTAAAAACCCATAAAATCAATACTTAACACGTAATTTCTAGCATATGACTATGATTTTCAATTCTAACCACTTCAACACAATAATATATACCAAAAAGTGTTGTGTGCCAAGTTTCGTGCGAAACAAACCAAGTATTGAGCTACTTTATTCGCAAAAGTGTCAAAAATGCTTAAAAACCCTTAAAATCGCAACTTAACACGTAAATTCTAGCATTTGACTATGATTTTCAATTCTAACCACTTAAACACAATAATATATACCAAATAGTGTTGTGTGCCAAGTTTCGTGTAAAATGAACCATGTTTGAGCTACTTTATGCGCAACAGTGCCACAAACGTTTAAAAACCCTTGAAATCGTAACCTAAAACGTAATTTCTAGCATATGACTATAATTTTAAATTCTAACCACTTCAACACAATGATATATACCAAAAAGTGTTGTGTGCCAAGTTTCGTGCAAAACAAACCAAGTTTGAG
>NC_080053.1:14138793-14153793 GCF_026212465.1 Amaranthus tricolor
CTTCACGTACAAGTGCTAAAGAAATATGGGACAAGCTGGTTGTAACGTACGAAGGAACAAGTCAAGTGAAGGAAACAAAGATCAACATCCTTATGCATCAATACGAAATGTTTAAGATGAAAAAGGATGAGAATATAAATGAAATGTTTACACGTTTTACTTTGACTACTAACAGTTTGAATTCTCTTGGCAAAACTTTTACTAATGCAGAAAAATTCTAGAAAGTCTTAAGGTGTCTTCCAAGATCGAAATGGGGTCCAAAAGTCACCGCCATTGAGGAAGCTCAAGACTTGAGAGTTCTATCACTTGATGACCTCCTTGGAAAACTTACAACTCATGAAGTTACCCTACATGATGATGGAGAAAATGATGTAATACCTTCCATGAAAAATCTTGCTCTAAAGGCAAAGAAACATCATGAATCTTCAAGTGAAAATGAAGATAGCGATGATGAGGAAGATCCATTTGCGTTGATCACAAAAGGTCTTGAAGGAATTATGAAGATGCGAAAAAGATTTAAGAAATTTAAATCTAGAAATAAAGGTAAGTCTTCTAACTCTAATTCAAACTTTAAGACTAACAAACTTGCTTGTTTTGAGTGTGGCTCTACAGAACATATCGTAAAGGACTGTCCTAAGAAGAAAAGACAATCCTACAAAAAGAACAAAAACAAACAAGCGGTGGTTGCAACTTGGAGTGATTCCGAAGGATCATCCGAATCTGGAAGTGAAGATGGACAAGCTCATGTACGTCTTATGGCTGATAATGATGACAATGATGATTTAGATCAAAATCATAAAGAGGTACGTGACTATCTTAACACATGCTCAAAAGATGAATTAGTTACAACTCTCGTCAATATGTTTCAAATTGAAAAGATTTTAAAAGATGAGAAAGATATCTTAGTGGATAGAATACGTCATTATGCTGAAGGTTGTGAAGATATCATAAATAAAAATGATTCGCTAAAGGCTGAAAAAATTAAATTTGAAAAGACTGTCAAGGTCTTGAAAGAACAGAATCTCAGCCAGACTAAACAGCTTATCGACCTTAAGAATGAGAACATTGATCTTGAAGCTAGGATCAAAACCTTGAAAAATGAGTCTGAGAAAAATTTACAAGCATTAACCAAGCTAAATGAATCTGAATCCAAATTCACTAAAATGCTTACACGACAAAAACCAACTAGTGATAAACGTGGTATTGGTTATAATAATGTTACACATAACTATAAGAGTAAAACCACATTTGTGAAAAGTGCATATAAATATAAACGTATACCTACTTGCACCTTTTGTTGCAAAGAAGGACATATTAGACTTGCATGTCCTTACAGACGTAAGGAAAATCATATTATTAAGAATTCCTTTCCTCTTGAATTGTGTGGACAGATAAAGCAAATATGAGTTCTTAAAGGGACAAGACCACCCAACATGGTCTATCCCAAATATGGTTCCAAATTTGTCACATGGATAGCCAAGTAAGGTTGAGAAAGGTTACTTTTTTGTTTTGTAGGTGAAAAAAAATGGATTCTAGATAGTGGATGCTCGAGGCATATGAGTGGTAAAATCTCTTTATTTTCTGAAATTAAGGAAAGATGCAATGGCTCAATCACCTTAGGTGATAAAGGTAAATGCAAAATTTTAGGCGTTGGTAAAATTGGTAAGAATCCATCTAAAACTATTGACAATGTTTATTTAGTTGAAGGTCTAAAATTTAATTTGCTAAGTGTATCTCAACTATGTGATAAAGGTAATGAAGTAATATTTGACAAAGAAAAATGTGTTGTTAAAAATCCTAATACCGGAGATACTCTCATTACTGCCCTTAGAAATGATAATGTTTATGCCTTGCATACTAATGAAATTTCAGCACAGAATTTCAAGTGCTTGAAAGCTATTGGAGATAATCCAAAACTATGGCATAGACGTCTTGGTCACATCAATACTCACACCATGAAAAAGTTGGTAAGTAAAGATCTAGTTAAGGGACTTCCAGCTCTTGACTATAAACAAATTCCTATTTGTGACGCATGCATTAAAAGTAAACAAGTAAGAAGTTCATTCAAACCGAAGAAAATGGTAAGTACATCAAGACCATGTGAACTCTTACATATTGATTTATGTGGACCAATGCGTGTACGGAGCATAAGAGGTAAATCTTACATCTTAGTTATAGTTGATGATTATTCTAGATTTACGTGGGTTGATTTTTTAAAGGATAAAAGTGAAGCCTTGAAACCGTTCTCAAGACGTTGTAAAGAAATGCAAACTCAACTGAACCTTCCAATAGTCTCGATTAGAAGTGACCATGGGAGAGAGTTTGATCAACTAGGCTTTGAATCCTTTTGTGAAAAATATGGAATAACCCATAACTTTTCAGCTCCTAGGACACCCCAACAAAACGGTGTAGTTGAAAGGAAAAATCGAACCTTAGAAGAAAGGGCTAGGACAATGCTTATTGAAAATGGATTAGCTAAACACTATTGGGCTGAGGCCGTTAACACAACTAATTATGTTTTAAATAGATGCCTTATAAGACCCATGCTTAAGAAAACTCCCTATGAGTTATTCAAAGGAAGAAAACCGAATATAGCATACTTTAGACCGTTTGGTTGCAAATGTTTTATTCATAATAATGGTAAAGACAATTTAGGTAAATTTGATGCTAGAAGTGATGAAGGTATATTTCTTGGATACTCACTAAATAGTAAAGCTTATAGAGTGCTGAATAAACGTACAAGTATAGTTGAAGAAAGTATACACGTTGTTTTTGATGAATCTTAAAATGGGACATTAAATGAAGGATTTAAGGAGTTGAACCTTAATAAACATTTTGATGATTTGAGTGATGATGAACAAGATGTTAATGATATTAGTGCAGTTAAAAGAAATAACATGCAGGATACCATACAAAATATTGATGATGAAGGAAAACAGGTTGTTAACATTGAAGACTCACAGTCTGATCTTGAGACCCAATCTCAAGAACTTGAGATAGTTCCTGAACATACTGCTTTAGATACACCAATTAGAAATAACTCAAATGCAGTAAGTACAAGCTCTTTGAATGAAACACACCATCCATACTACGAAGAAGAATTAGAAAGTCATATCAACATCCTCCAGAAAACATTATAAGTGATCCAAAAAAAGGTACGCAAACTCGATCCTCTCTTAAGAATCTATGTGCATTTTCTGCTTTTGTTTCTCTTGTAGAACCAAAGGATGTTAAAGAAGCATTAAAAGAACCAGAGTGGATCATTGCAATGAAAAATGAATTAAATGAATTCAAAAGGAACAAAGTTTGGGATCTAGTTGAAAGACCTCCAGATCGTACTATCATTGGAACTAGATGGGTCTTTCGTAACAAACTGAATGAGGATGGACACATTGTAAGGAATAAAGCAAGGCTGGTAGCTCAAGGCTATAATCAAGAAGAAGGTATAGATTATGATGAAACTTTCGCACCAGTTGTAAGGTTAGAATCTATTCGTATTATGCTTGCTTTTGCTTCATACATGAATATTAAACTATATCAAATGGATGTTAAATGTGCATTCTTAAATGGATACTTGCAAGAGGAAGTATATGTTAAGCAACAACCCGGCTTTGAAAATTATGATCTACCTAATCATGTGTTCAAACTAAATAAAGCGTTATATGGCTTGAAACAAGCTCCAAGAGCTTGGTATGACAGATTTAGCTCACATCTACTTGAAAATGAATTTCAACTAGGTAAAATTGATAAAACACTTTTCATTAAAACTAAAGGAAAAGATATTCTAGTTGTTCAAGTATATGTTGATGATATATTGTTTGGAGCTACTAATGATTCTTTGTGCAAGGAATTTTCTGAGATTATGTGCAAGGAATTCGAAATGAGCATGATGGGAGACATAACATTCTTTCTTGGATTACAAATAAAGCAAAAGAAAGATGGCATATTTATTTGTCAAAGTAAATATGTTAAAGATTTGTTAAAGAAGTTCAATATGGATCAATGTAAAGAAGTTAATACGCCTATGAGTACAACACTAAGTCTAGACCAAGATATAAATGGTAAGAGTGTTGATCAAAAGACTTATACAGGTATGATTGGTTCTTTATTGTATTTAACTGCTAGTCGTCCTGATATCATGTTTAGTGTTTGCTTATGTGCTCGTTTTCAAGCTAACCCAAAAGAATCTCACTTAACAGCAGTTAAGAGAATCTTTAGATATTTATATGGGACTAAAGACTTTGGTCTGTGGTACCCTAGTTGTGGAAATTTTAGTTTGATTGGCTTTTCAGATGCTGATTATGCTGGATACAAAGTTGATAGAAAAAGCACCTTAGGATCGTGTCAATTCTTAGGAAATTCATTGATCTCGTGGTATTCTAAAAAGCAAAATGCAGTTGCTTTATCTACAGCTGAAGCTGATACATAGTTGCCGGTGCATGTTGCTCTCAAATTTTATGGATTGCTCAACAGCTTAGAGATCTTGGAATTGATTTCAAAGGCATACCAATAAAGTGTGATAATCCAAGTGCAATTTGTATTACCAAGAATCCTATGCAACATTCTCGTACAAAACACATTGAGGTACGTCACCATTTACAAAACCTTCAAGTGTTGATCGTTTTGCTTATATACGTATGGAACTTGGCATGCTAAATGATGCTGCATGAATTAAGGGGGAGTGATGGCATATTAGTAAAAGGATTGAGACGTTAATTGCTTAAATACTAAGTATGTATTAAGGGAGAGCATTACATATTATTTTGATTGACAATATATGTGTGTGTTTATGCATGAGTTTGAGAATTGAAAATTTAATTTCAATTTCTTAATAATTATTTGAACTATAAATATGGGATTGTTAATAATAATAATAATAATAATAAAAATATATATTCAACATTTTAATTCTTCCTATTTACTTTTTGATGAAAGTCAAAAAGGGGGAGAAAATGTATATGCTTATTTTATTTGCATGCTTACTTGCTTATTTTATTTGCATTTGCTTTGTTTGTTTATCATAGACATATTGTTGAATGTTTCGCTCTAATTTATTAATGAATTGTTCTGTTTATTAATAAATGTATTAATGCTTAACATTCATGCTTAAGGGAGATATGATATTTATGCTCTGGGGAAATATGAAAATTTTTGTAGAAAATTTGTGAAGATATAGATATAAACATTGATAGTTGCTGATTATTAATTGATAGTTGCTGATTATTGATTATTGTTCATGATCATAATGTTTGATAATCATGTCTTTGATATTAAAGTTTTGATATGATGTTATATTACAATAATGATTATTATATTTGCATGTATTGTGATTGGATATTTGTTTACATAAATAATGATTTTGATGATATGAAGTATGAAAATTGACTGGATTATATTATATTGTTCTGATTTGAAATTGTTTTCAAAATTTTGAAGAATATTCTGATTGATGATAAAGTCTTAAAATTATTCTGTTTAAAGATATATTGTTTATTCTTATCATGTTTTCAATTAATATTAATTTACAAATATGATTTACAAAATATGGTTTTGACTTTCATCAAGGGGGAGATTGAAGACTTAACTCTCTTAAATAATGATAAGAGGAGATTGAAGACTTAATTCTCTTGAATGATAATAATTCAAAACACATATTGATTAAACAAATAAATTAAGTAATTACATTTAATTGTTTAAGTAATTTTAAAATCATATTTGATATACATTTGATTTATATATATTTAAGTTCGAAGTCGATGGAATATGCTTAAAGAACTTAAGATTATTTTAAAGTTAATTTTATAAGTCCTAAAATATGTTTCAAAGTCTTGAAGATAATTACGTATACAATCAGGTTAGTTTCGTAATTATATTTGATATATTTTAATAGGTCAATGTTCTCAGAAATTATATTTGAAATATTTTAATAGGTCAAGGTTCATTAAAAATTAACTTTGATATTATTTAAAATTAAGTTTGAATATGTTATTAAACGTTCAAATGATTTATATTTAAACTTGAATTTAAATATGTGCTTAAATTTAATTTGATGATTAAATATAGTACAAGGTACACTTGTTTTGCTAATTATAGTACACGGCTATATTTGATGTTGAATTAGTTTTTATGCAAAATATATAGTTTTCTATTAATAGGATGATATTTGAATTCATACTAAAAATAGAAAATAACTATTTGAATTAATGCTAATAATAGAAATTAATTTGAATGATTATTTAAATATTAATTACAAACACAATGACGAAATTATTTTAGCTGTCAGTACATGTCAGTTTAAAGTTAACCTCAAGATCTTGAAGTCAGGCGCTGAATGACCAGGTCAACAGAAAATAACGGAAAGGAGCCTTCTAGTTTTGCAAGATGTGTTGAGGCGTAACACTATATATATCAGGCTTCATTTCAGAAATAAGGATGCACCACTTCTTACAACTTTCTCTCTTGACTTAAGATTTAGAAATTCTCTAAGAGTTGTAATTCGTAATTCTTATTTCTTAGTTCATCTAACTCTTACATTTGTAATAGGCTTAAGATTTTAAAAAGAGTTAGATTAAGTTTAATACACCTAATCAAGAATACTTTTCAAAGTGTTCAACTTGTGAATCTCTATTGTGAGATTTGGGATTTTGCTTTTATTAAAGGAACTTGTAATACGGTTCTTCAAGGGGAAGAACGTGGTGTGAGGAGAAAGTGAGATCTTCTTGTTTGTATTAAAGTCAGATTAATAAAAGGCGTTGAAATCCTACGGGTTGAAAGAGAACCCATAGGCGGGAAGTAGGTTGGTTAGAACCGAACCTCGTTAACAAATCGTGTGTTATTCTTTAAAGTTTATTTTCCGCACATACGATTAATGTTTACGAATTGGCTCAAAACTGTTCCAGAAAACATTTTTGACAGACTCCACAAACTCTTGAGACAAACTGCCAGACAAAATTTAAATAGCCCAAACTCTCTATTCACCCCCTCCCTCCCTCTAGAGAGTATTCAACCTCCTATTAACCTTCACTATATATATATATATATATATATATATGTATATATATATATATATATATATATATATATATATATATATATATATATATATATATATATATATATATACATATATATATATATATATATACATATATATATATATATATACATATATATATACATATATATATATATATATATATATATATATATATATATATATATATATATACATATATATATATATATATATATATATATATATATATATATATATATATACATATATATATATATATATATATATATATATATATATATATATATATATATATACATAATATATATATATATATATATATATATGTTTATATATATATATATATATATGTATATATATATATATATATATATATATATATATATATATATATATATATATATATATATATATATATATATATATATATATATATATATATATATATATATCTATTTATATATATATATATATATCTATTTATATATATATATATATATATATATATATATATATATATATATATATATATATATATATATATATATATGTACATATATATATATATATGTACATATATATATATATATGTACATATATATATATATATATGTACATATATATATTTATATGTACATATATATATATATATATATATATATATATATATATATATATATATATATATATATATATATATATAATATATATATATATATATATATATATATATATATATATATATATATATATATATATATATATATATGTATATATATATATGTA
Source organism: Amaranthus tricolor (assembly GCF_026212465.1). Taxonomy (NCBI): domain Eukaryota; kingdom Viridiplantae; phylum Streptophyta; class Magnoliopsida; order Caryophyllales; family Amaranthaceae; genus Amaranthus; species Amaranthus tricolor. The sequence continues at coordinate 14,146,616 of NC_080053.1, forward strand.
CATATATATACAAGTGCAATTTGTATTACAAACAATCCTGTGCAACATTCTCGTACAAAACACATTGAAGTGCGTCACCATTTTATAAGAGATCATGTTGAAAAGGGTAATATATCTTTATCTTTTATACCTACTGAAAATCAGTTAGCAGATATATTTACAAAACCTTTAAGTGTTGATCGTTTTGCTTAGATACGTATGGAACTTGGCATGCTAAATGATGTTGCATGAATTAAGGGGGAGTGATGGCATATTAGTAAAAGGATTGAGAAGTTAATTGCTTAAATACTAAGTATGTATTAAGGGGGAGCATTACATATTATTTTGATTGACAATATATGTGTGTGTTTATGCATGAGTTTGAGAATTGAAAATTTAATTTCAATTTCTTAATAATTATTTAAACTATAAATATGGGATTTTTAATAATAATAATTAAAAAAATATATATATTCAACATTTTAATTCTTCCTGTTTACTTTGTGTTGAAAGTCAAAAAGGGGGAGAAAATGTATATGCTTATTTTATTTGCATGCTTACTTGCTTATTTTATTTGCATTTGCTTTGTTTGTTTATCATAGATATATTGTTGAATGTTTCGCTCTGATTTATTAATGAATTGTTCTATTTATTAATAAATGTATTAATGCTTAACATTCATGCTTAAGGGAGATATGATATTTATGCTCGAGGGAAATATGAAAATTTTTGTAGAAAATTTGTGAAGATATAGATATAAACATTGATAGTTGCTGATTATTAATTGATAGTTGCTGATTATTGATTATTGTTCATGATCATAATGTTTGATAATCATGTCTTTGATATTAAAGTTTTGATATGATGTTATATTACAATAATGATTATTATATTTGCATGTATTGTGATTGGATATTTGTAAACATAAATAATGATTGTGATGATATGAAGTATGAAAATTCACTGGATTATATTATATTGTTCTGATTTGAAATTGTTTTCAAAATTTTGAAGAATATTCTGATTGATAATAAAGTCTTAAAATTATTCTGTTTAAAGATATATTGTTTATTCTTATCATGTTTTCAATTAATATTAACTTAAAAATATGATTTACAAAATATGGTTTTGACTTTCATCAAGGGGGAGATTGAAGACTCAATTCTCTTAAATAATGATAAGAGGAGATTGAAGACTTAATTCTCTTGAATGATGATAATTCAAAACACATATTGATTAAACAAATAAATTAAGTAATTACATTTAATTGTTTAAGTAAGTTTAAAATCATATTTGATATACATTTGATTTTATATATTTAAGTTCGAAGTCGATGGAATATGCTTAAAGAACTTAAGATTATTTTAAAGTTAATTTTATAAGTCCTAAAATATGTTTCAAAGTCTTGAAGATAATTACGTACACAATTAGGTTAGTTTCGTAATTATATTTGAAATATTTTAATAGGTCAATGTTCCTTGAAATTATATTTGAAATATTTTAATAGGTCAAGGTTCATTAAAAATTAACTTTGATATTATTTAAAATTAAGTTTGAATATGTTATTAAACGTTCAAATGATTTATATTTAAATTTGAATTTAAATATGTGCTTAAATTTAATTTGATGATTAAATATAGTACAAGGTACACTTGTTTTGCTAATTATAGTACACGGCTATATTTGATATTGAATTAGTTGTTATGCAAAATATGTAGTTTTCTATTAATAGGATGATATTTGAATTCATACTAAAAATAGAAAATGACTATTTGAATTAATGCTAATAATAGAAATTAATTTGAATGATTATTTTAATGTTAATAAATCTGGTTTGTGCTTATTATTCAATATCTTGTATGAGTACTAACGTGGCAGCATAGCATTGGACAATTACAAACACAATGACGAAATTATTTTAGCTGTCAGTACACGTCAGTTTAAGGTTAACCTCAAGATCTTGAAGTCAGGCGCTGAATGACCAGGTCAACAGAAAATAACGGAAAGGAGCCTTCTTGTTTTGCAAGATGTGTTGAGGCGTAACACTATATATATGAGGCTTCATTTCAGAACTATGGATGCACCACTTCTTACAACTTTCTCTCTTGACTTAAGATTTAGAAATACTCTAATAGTTGTAATTCGTAATTCTTATTTCTTAGTTCATCTAACTCTTACATTTGTAATAGGCTTAAGAGTTTAAAAAGAGTTAGATTAAGTTTAATACGCCTAATCAAGAATACTTTTCAAAGTGTTCAACTTGTGAATCTCTATCGTGAGATTTGTGATTTTGCTTTTATTAAAGGGACTTGTAATACGGTTCTTCAGGGGGGAAGAACGTGGTGTGAGGAGATAGTGAGATCTTCTTGTTTTTATTAAAGTTGGATTAATAAAAGGCGTTGAAACCCTACGGGTTGAAAGAGAACCCATTGGCGGGGAGTAGGTTGGTTAGAACCGAACCTCGTTAACATATCGTGTGTTATTCTTTAAAGTTTATTTTCTGCACATACGATTAGTGTTTACGATTTTGACAGACTCCTCAAACTCTTGAGACAAACTGCCAGACAAAATTTAAATAGCCCAAACTCTCTATTCACACCCCCCCTCCTCTAGAGAGTATTCAACCTTCTATTAACCTTCAATTGGTATCAGAGCTGAGTTTCACATAAAAAGAGTAATTTCTTGTGATGGATCCAATAGGAGAAAGGTTGTTTGCTCAAGGACGTTCGTGTTCAAGACCACCTTTGTTTTGCGGTACAAATTTTTCACATTGGAAAACTTTGATGAAAATGTTCGTGATTGATCAAGATATGGAACTTTGGGAGATCATAACTAAAGGACCTAAGATACCCATGAAAAAGGACGCTCAAGGAAATGATGTACTAAAGTCCGAGTCCGAATATTCACAAACTAATTTGGAATGGGTTTCCAAAAACTATAGAGCAATGAATCAATTATGTTGTGCTTTGAATGGTACTGAGTTCAATCGAGTTTCTTCACGTACAAGTGCTAAAGAAATATGGGACAAGCTGGTTGTAACGTACGAAGGAACAAGTCAAGTGAAGGAAACAAAGATCAACATCCTTATGCATCAATACGAAATGTTTAAGATGAAAAAGGATGAGAATATAAATGAAATGTTTACACGTTTTACTTTGACTACTAACAGTTTGAATTCTCTTGGCAAAACTTTTACTAATGCAGAAAAATTCTAGAAAGTCTTAAGGTGTCTTCCAAGATCGAAATGGGGTCCAAAAGTCACCGCCATTGAGGAAGCTCAAGATTTGAGAGTTCTATCACTTGATGACCTCCTTGGAAAACTTACAACTCATGAAGTTACCCTACATGATGATGGAGAAAATGATGTAATACCTTCCATGAAAAATCTTGCTCTAAAGGCAAAGAAACATCATGAATCTTCAAGTGAAAATGAAGATAGCGATGATGAGGAAGATCCATTTGCGTTGATCACAAAAGGTCTTGAAGGAATTATGAAGATGCGAAAAAGATTTAAGAAATTTAAATCTAGAAATAAAGGTAAGTCTTCTAACTCTAATTCAAACTTTAAGACTAACAAACTTGCTTGTTTTGAGTGTGGCTCTACAGAACATATCGTAAAGGACTGTCCTAAGAAGAAAAGACAATCCTACAAAAAGAACAAAAACAAACAAGCGGTGGTTGCAACTTGGAGTGATTCCGAAGGATCATCCGAATCTGAAAGTGAAGATGGACAAGCTCATGTACGTCTTATGGCTGATAATGATGACAATGATGATTTAGATCAAAATCATAAAGAGGTACGTGACTATCTTAACACATGCTCAAAAGATGAATTAGTTACAACTCTCGTCAATATGTTTCAAATTGAAAAGATTTTAAAAGATGAGAAAGATATCTTAGTGGATAGAATACGTCATTATGCTGAAGGTTGTGAAGATATCATAAATAAAAATGATTCGCTAAAGGCTGAAAAAATTAAATTTGAAAAGACTGTCAAGGTCTTGAAAGAACAGAATCTCAGCCAGACTAAACAGCTTATCGACCTTAAGAATGAGAACATTGATCTTGAAGCTAGGATCAAAACCTTGAAAAATGAGTCTGAGAAAAATTTACAAGCATTAACCAAGCTAAATGAATCTGAATCCAAATTCACTAAAATGCTTACACGACAAAAACCAACTAGTGATAAACGTGGTATTGGTTATAATAATGTTACACATAACTATAAGAGTAAAACCACATTTGTGAAAAGTGCATATAAATATAAACGTATACCTACTTGCACCTTTTGTTGCAAAGAAGGACATATTAGACTTGCATGTCCTTACAGACGTAAGGAAAATCATATTATTAAGAATTCCTTTCCTCTTGAATTGTGTGGACAGATAAAGCAAATATGAGTTCTTAAAGGGACAAGACCACCCAACATGGTCTATCCCAAATATGGTTCCAAATTTGTCACATGGATAGCCAAGTAAGGTTGAGAAAGGTTACTTTTTTGTTTTGTAGGTGAAAAAAAATGGATTCTAGATAGTGGATGCTCGAGGCATATGAGTGGTAAAATCTCTTTATTTTCTGAAATTAAGGAAAGATGCAATGGCTCAATCACCTTAGGTGATAAAGGTAAATGCAAAATTTTAGGCGTTGGTAAAATTGGTAAGAATCCATCTAAAACTATTGACAATGTTTATTTAGTTGAAGGTCTAAAATTTAATTTGCTAAGTGTATCTCAACTATGTGATAAAGGTAATGAAGTAATATTTGACAAAGAAAAATGTGTTGTTAAAAATCCTAATACCGGAGATACTCTCATTACTGCCCTTAGAAATGATAATGTTTATGCCTTGCATACTAATGAAATTTCAGCACAGAATTTCAAGTGCTTGAAAGCTATTGGAGATAATCCAAAACTATGGCATAGACGTCTTGGTCACATCAATACTCACACCATGAAAAAGTTGGTAAGTAAAGATCTAGTTAAGGGACTTCCAGCTCTTGACTATAAACAAATTCCTATTTGTGACGCATGCATTAAAAGTAAACAAGTAAGAAGTTCATTCAAACCGAAGAAAATGGTAAGTACATCAAGACCATGTGAACTCTTACATATTGATTTATGTGGACCAATGCGTGTACGGAGCATAAGAGGTAAATCTTACATCTTAGTTATAGTTGATGATTATTCTAGATTTACGTGGGTTGATTTTTTAAAGGATAAAAGTGAAGCCTTGAAACCGTTCTCAAGACGTTGTAAAGAAATGCAAACTCAACTGAACCTTCCAATAGTCTCGATTAGAAGTGACCATGGGAGAGAGTTTGATCAACTAGGCTTTGAATCCTTTTGTGAAAAATATGGAATAACCCATAACTTTTCAGCTCCTAGGACACCCCAACAAAACGGTGTAGTTGAAAGGAAAAATCGAACCTTAGAAGAAAGGGCTAGGACAATGCTTATTGAAAATGGATTAGCTAAACACTATTGGGCTGAGGCCGTTAACACAGCTAATTATGTTTTAAATAGATGCCTTATAAGACCCATGCTTAAGAAAACTCCCTATGAGTTATTCAAAGGAAGAAAACCGAATATAGCATACTTTAGACCGTTTGGTTGCAAATGTTTTATTCATAATAATGGTAAAGACAATTTAGGTAAATTTGATGCTAGAAGTGATGAAGGTATATTTCTTGGATACTCACTAAATAGTAAAGCTTATAGAGTGCTGAATAAACGTACAAGTATAGTTGAAGAAAGTATACACGTTGTTTTTGATGAATCTTAAAATGGGACATTAAATGAAGGATTTAAGGAGTTGAACCTTAATAAACATTTTGATGATTTGAGTGATGATGAACAAGATGTTAATGATATTAGTGCAGTTAAAAGAAATAACATGCAGGATACCATACAAAATATTGATGATGAAGGAAAACAGGTTGTTAACATTGAAGACTCACAGTCTGATCTTGAGACCCAATCTCAAGAACTTGAGATAGTTCCTGAACATACTGCTTTAGATACACCAATTAGAAATAACTCAAATGCAGTAAGTACAAGCTCTTTGAATGAAACACACCATCCATACTACGAAGAAGAATTAGAAAGTCATATCAACATCCTCCAGAAAACATTATAAGTGATCCAAAAAAAGGTACGCAAACTCGATCCTCTCTTAAGAATCTATGTGCATTTTCTGCTTTTGTTTCTCTTGTAGAACCAAAGGATGTTAAAGAAGCATTAAAAGAACCAGAGTGGATCATTGCAATGAAAAATGAATTAAATGAATTCAAAAGGAACAAAGTTTGGGATCTAGTTGAAAGACCTCCAGATCGTACTATCATTGGAACTAGATGGGTCTTTCGTAACAAACTGAATGAGGATGGACACATTGTAAGGAATAAAGCAAGGCTGGTAGCTCAAGGCTATAATCAAGAAGAAGGTATAGATTATGATGAAACTTTCGCACCAGTTGTAAGGTTAGAATCTATTCGTATTATGCTTGCTTTTGCTTCATACATGAATATTAAACTATATCAAATGGATGTTAAATGTGCATTCTTAAATGGATACTTGCAAGAGGAAGTATATGTTAAGCAACAACCCGGCTTTGAAAATTATGATCTACCTAATCATGTGTTCAAACTAAATAAAGCGTTATATGGCTTGAAACAAGCTCCAAGAGCTTGGTATGACAGATTTAGCTCACATCTACTTGAAAATGAATTTCAACTAGGTAAAATTGATAAAACACTTTTCATTAAAACTAAAGGAAAAGATATTCTAGTTGTTCAAGTATATGTTGATGATATATTGTTTGGAGCTACTAATGATTCTTTGTGCAAGGAATTTTCTGAGATTATGTGCAAGGAATTCGAAATGAGCATGATGGGAGACATAACATTCTTTCTTGGATTACAAATAAAGCAAAAGAAAGATGGCATATTTATTTGTCAAAGTAAATATGTTAAAGATTTGTTAAAGAAGTTCAATATGGATCAATGTAAAGAAGTTAATACGCCTATGAGTACAACACTAAGTCTAGACCAAGATATAAATGGTAAGAGTGTTGATCAAAAGACTTATACAGGTATGATTGGTTCTTTATTGTATTTAACTGCTAGTCGTCCTGATATCATGTTTAGTGTTTGCTTATGTGCTCGTTTTCAAGCTAACCCAAAAGAATCTCACTTAACAGCAGTTA
>NC_080053.1:14162110-14221833 GCF_026212465.1 Amaranthus tricolor
TAGCGCATAAAGTAGCTCAAACTTGGTTTGTTTTGCACGAAACTTGGCACACAAATCTTTTTAGTATATATTATTGTGTTGACGTGGTTAGAATTGAAAATCATAGTCATATGCTAGAAATTACGTGTTAGCTTGCGATTTTTAAGAGTTTTTAAGCGTTTTTGGCACTTTTGCGCATAAAGTAGCTCAAACATGGTTTATTTTGCACGAAACATGGCACACAACACTATTTGGTATAAATTTTTGTGTTCAAGTGTTTAGAATTGAAAATCATAGTCATATACGAGAAATTACGTGTTAAGTTACGAATTTATGGGTTTTGAATCATTTTTGCACTTTTGCGCATAAAGTAGCTCAAACTTGGTTTGTTTTGCACGAAACATGGCACACAACACTTTTTGGTATGTATTATTGTGTTGAAGAGGTTAGAATTGAAAATCATAGTCATATGCTAGAAATTACGTGTTATGTTGCGATTTTATGGGTTTTTAAGCGTTTTTGGCACTTTTGCGCATAAAGTAGCTCGAACTTGGTTTGTTTTGCACGAAATATGGCACAGAACACTATTTAATATATATTATTGTGTTGAAGTGGTTAGAATTGAAAATTATAGTCATATGCTAGATATTACGTGTTAAGTTGCGATTTTATGCGTTTTCATGCTTTTTTGGCACTTTTCGTGCATAAATTAGCGCATTAACTTGGTTTGTTTTGCACGCAACTTGGCACACAACACTATTTGGTATATTTTATTGTGTTGAAGTGGTTAGAATTGAAAATCCTAGTCATATGCTAGAAATTACGTGTTAAGTTGCGGTTTTAAGGGTTTTTAAGCATTTTTGGCACTTTTGCGTATAAAGTAGCTCAAACACGGTTTGTTTTGCATGAAACTTGGCACACAACACTATTTGGTATATATTATTGTGTTGAAGTTGTTAGAATTGAGCAAGAAATTACGTGTTAAGTTGCGATTTTATGAATTTTTTAGCATTTTTGGCTCTTTTGCGCATAAAGTAGCTCAAACTTTGTTTGTTTTGCACAAAACTTGGCACATAACACTATATGGTGTATATTATCTTTTTGAAGTGGTTAGAATTCAAAATCATAGTCATATGCTAAAAATTACGTCTTATGTTGCGATTTTATGGGTTTTTTAAGCGTTTTTTGCACTTTTGCGCATAAAGTAGCTCAAACTTGGTTTGTTTTGCACGAAACATGGCACACAACACCTTTTGGTATAAATTTTTTTTGTTGAAGTGGTTAGAATTGAAAATCATAGTCATATGCTAGAAATTACGTGTTAAATTGCGATTTTATGGGTTTTTAAGCGTTTTTGGCACTTTAGCGCATAAAGTAGCTCAAACTTGGTTTGTTTTGCACGAAACTTGGCACACAAATCTTTTTAGTATATATTATTGTGTTGACGTGGTTAGAATTGAAAATCATAGTCATATGCTAGAAATTACGTGTTAGCTTGCGATTTTAAGAGTTTTTAAGCGTTTTTGGCACTTTTGCGCATAAAGTAGCTCAAACATAGTTTTATTTTGCATGAAACATGGCACACAACACTATTTGGTATAAATTTTTGTGTTCAAGTGGTTAGAATTGAAAATCATAGTCATATAGGAGAAATTACGTGTTAAGTTACGAATTTATGGGTTTTTGAAGCATTTTTGCACTTTTGCGCATAAAGTAGCTCAAACTTGGTTTGGTTTTGCACGAAACATGGCACACAACACTTTTTGGTATGTATTATTGTGTTGAAGAGGTTAGAATTGAAAATCATAGTCATATGCTAGAAATTACGTGTTATGTTGCGATTTTATGGGTTTTTAAGCGTTTTTGGCACTTTTGCGCATAAAGTAGCTCGAACTTAGTTTGTTTTGCACGAAATATGGCACAGAACACTATTTAATATATATTATTGTGTTGAAGTGGTTAGAATTGAAAATTATAGTCATATGCTAGATATTACGTGTTAAGTTGCGATTTTATGCGTTTTCATGCTTTTTTGGCACTTATCGTGCATAAATTAGCGCATTAACTTCGTTTGTTTTGCACGCAACTTGGCACACAACACTATTTGGTATATTTTATTGTGTTGAAGTGGTTAGAATTGAAAATCCTAGTCATATGCTAGAAATTACGTTGTTAAGTTGCGATTTTAAGGGTTTTTTAAGCATTTTTGGCACTTTTGCGTATAAAGTAGCTCAAACACGGTATGTTTTGCAAGAAACTTGGCGCACAACACTATTTGGTATATATTATTGTGTTGAAGTTGTTAGAATTGAAAATCATAGTCATATGCAAGAAATTACGTGTTAAGTTGCGATTTTATGAATTTTTTAGCATTTTTGGCTCTTTTGCGCATGAAGTAGCTCAAACTTTGTTTGTTTTGCACAAAACTTGGCACATAACACTATTTGGTGTATATTATCTTTTTGAAGTGGTTAGAATTCAAAATCATAGTCATATGCTAAAAATTACGTCTTATGTTGCGATTTTATGGGTTTTTAAGCGTTTTTTGCACTTTTGCGCATAAAGTAGCTCAAACTTGGTTTGTTTTGCACGAAACATGGCACACAACACCTTTTGGTATAAATTTTTGTTGTTGAAGTGGTTAGAATTGAAAATCATAGTCATATGCTAGAAATTACGTGTTAAATTGCGATTTTATAGGTTTTTAAGCGTTTTTGGCACTTTAGCGCATAAAGTAGCTCAAACTTGGTTTGTTTTGCACGAAACTTGGCACACAAATCTTTTTAGTATATATTATTGTGTTGACGTGGTTAGAATTGAAAATCATAGTCATATGCTAGAAATTACGTGTTAGCTTGCGATTTTAAGAGTTTTTAAGCGTTTTTGGCACTTTTGCGCATAAAGTAGCTCAAACATGGTTTATTTTGCACGAAACATGGCACACAACACTATTTGGTATAAATTTTTGTGTTCAAGTGGTTAGAATTGAAAATCATAGTCATATAGGAGAAATTACGTGTTAAGTTACGAATTTATGGGTTTTTGAAGCATTTTTGCACTTTTGCGCATAAAGTAGCTCAAACTTGGTTTGTTTTGCACGAAACATGGCACACAACACTTTTTGGTATGTATTATTGTGTTGAAGAGGTTAGAATTGAAAATCATAGTCATATGCTAGAAATTACGTGTTATGTTGCGATTTTATGGGTTTTTAAGCGTTTTTGGCACTTTTGCGCATAAAGTAGCTCGAACTTAGTTTGTTTTGCACGAAATATGGCACAGAACACTATTTAATATATATTATTGTGTTGAAGTGGTTTAGAATTGAAAATTATAGTCATATGCTAGATATTACGTGTTAAGTTGCGATTTTATGCGTTTTCATGCTTTTTTGGCACTTATCGTGCATAAATTAGCGCATTAACTTCGTTTGTTTTGCACGCAACTTGGCACACAACACTATTTGGTATATTTTATTGTGTTGAAGTGGTTAGAATTGAAAATCCTAGTCATATGCTAGAAATTACGTGTTAAGTTGCGATTTTAAGGGTTTTTAAGCATTTTTGGCACTTTTGCGTATAAAGTAGCTCAAACACGGTTTGTTTTGCACGAAACTTGGCGCACAACACTATTTGGTATATATTATTGTGTTGAAGTTGTTAGAATTGAAAATCATAGTCATATGCAAGAAATTACGTGTTAAGTTGCGATTTTATGAATTTTTTAGCATTTTTGGCTCTTTTGCGCATGAAGTAGCTCAAACTTTGTTTGTTTTGCACAAAACTTGGCACATAACACTATTTGGTGTATATTATCTTTTTGAAGTGGTTAGAATTCAAAATCATAGTCATATGCTAAAAATTACGTCTTATGTTGCGATTTTATGGGTTTTTAAGCGTTTTTTGCACTTTTGCGCATAAAGTAGCTCAAACTTGGTTTGTTTTGCACGAAACATGGCACACAACACCTTTTGGTATAAATTTTTGTTGTTGAAGTGGTTAGAATTGAAAATCATAGTCATATGCTAGAAATTACGTGTTAAATTGCGATTTTATAGGTTTTTAAGCGTTTTTTGGCACTTTAGCGCATAAAGTAGCTCAAACTTGGTTTGTTTTGCACGAAACTTGGCACACAAATCTTTTTAGTATATATTATTGTGTTGACGTGGTTAGAATTGAAAATCATAGTCATATGCTAGAAATTACGTGTTAGCTTGCGATTTTAAGAGTTTTTAAGCGTTTTTTGGCACTTTTGCGCATAAAGTAGCTCAAACATGGTTTATTTTGCACGAAACATGGCACACAACACTATTTGGTATAAATTTTTGTGTTCAAGTGGTTAGAATTGAAAATCATAGTCATATAGGAGAAATTACGTGTTAAGTTACGAATTTATGGGTTTTGAAGCATTTTTTGCACTTTTGCGCATAAAGTAGCTCAAACTTGGTTTGTTTTGCACGAAACATGGCACACAACACTTTTTGGTATGTATTATTGTGTTGAAGAGGTTAGAATTGAAAATCATAGTCATATGCTAGAAATTACGTGTTATGTTGCGATTTTATGGGTTTTAAAGCGTTTTTGGCACTTTTGCGCATAAAGTAGCTCGAACTTAGTTTGTTTTGCACGAAATATGGCACAGAACACTATTTAATATATATTATTGTGTTGAAGTGGTTAGAATTGAAAATTATAGTCATATGCTAGATATTACGTGTTAAGTTGCGATTTTATGCGTTTTCATGCTTTTTTGGCACTTATCGTGCATAAATTAGCGCATTAACTTCGTTTGTTTTGCACGCAACTTGGCACACAACACTATTTGGTATATTTTATTGTGTTGAAGTGGTTAGAATTGAAAATCCTAGTCATATGCTAGAAATTACGTGTTAAGTTGCGATTTTAAGGGTTTTTAAGCATTTTTGGCACTTTTGCGTATAAAGTAGCTCAAACACGGTATGTTTTGCACGAAACTTGGCGCACAACACTATTTGGTATATATTATTGTGTTGAAGTTGTTAGAATTGAAAATCATAGTCATATGCAAGAAATTACGTGTTAAGTTGCGATTTTATGAATTTTTTAGCATTTTTGGCTCTTTTGCGCATGAAGTAGCTCAAACTTTGTTTGTTTTGCACAAAACTTGGCACATAACACTATTTGGTGTATATTATCTTTTTGAAGTGGTTAGAATTCAAAATCATAGTCATATGCTAAAAATTACGTCTTATGTTGCGATTTTATGGGTTTTTAAGCGTTTTTTGCACTTTTGCGCATAAAGTAGCTCAAACTTGGTTTTGTTTTGCACGAAACATGGCACACAACACCTTTTGGTATAAATTTTTGTTGTTGAAGTGGTTAGAATTGAAAATCATAGTCATATGCTAGAAATTACGTGTTAAATTGCGATTTTATAGGTTTTTAAGCGTTTTTGGCACTTTAGCGCATAAAGTAGCTCAAACTTGGTTTGTTTTGCACGAAACTTGGCACACAAATCTTTTTTAGTATATATTATTGTGTTGACGTGGTTAGAATTGAAAATCATAGTCATATGCTAGAAATTACGTGTTAGCTTGCGATTTTAAGAGTTTTTAAGCGTTTTTGGCACTTTTGCGCATAAAGTAGCTCAAACATGGTTTATTTTGCACGAAACATGGCACACAACACTATTTGGTATAAATTTTTGTGTTCAAGTGGTTAGAATTGAAAATCATAGTCATATAGGAGAAATTACGTGTTAAGTTACGAATTTATGGGTTTTTGAAGCATTTTTGCACTTTTGCGCATAAAGTAGCTCAAACTTGGTTTGTTTTGCACGAAACATGGCACACAACACTTTTTGGTATGTATTATTGTGTTGAAGAGGTTAGAATTGAAAATCATAGTCATATGTTAGAAATTACGTGTTATGTTGCGATTTTATGGGTTTTTAAGCGTTTTTGGCACTTTTGCGCATAAAGTAGCTCGAACTTAGTTTGTTTTGCACGAAATATGGCACAGAACACTATTTAATATATATTATTGTGTTGAAGTGGTTAGAATTGAAAATTATAGTCATATGCTAGATATTACGTGTTAAGTTGCGATTTTATGCGTTTTCATGCTTTTTTGGCACTTATCGTGCATAAATTAGCGCATTAACTTCGTTTGTTTTGCACGCAACTTGGCACACAACACTATTTGGTATATTTTATTGTGTTGAAGTGGTTAGAATTGAAAATCCTAGTCATATGCTAGAAATTACGTGTTAAGTTGCGATTTTAAGGGTTTTTAAGCATTTTTGGCACTTTTGCGTATAAAGTAGCTCAAACACGGTTTGTTTTGCACGAAACTTGGCGCACAACACTATTTGGTATATATTATTGTGTTGAAGTTGTTAGAATTGAAAATCATAGTCATATGCAAGAAATTACGTGTTAAGTTGCGATTTTATGAATTTTTTAGCATTTTTGGCTCTTTTGCGCATGAAGTAGCTCAAACTTTGTTTGTTTTGCACAAAACTTGGCACATAACACTATTTGGTGTATATTATCTTTTTGAAGTGGTTAGAATTCAAAATCATAGTCATATGCTAAAAATTACGTCTTATGTTGCGATTTTATGGGTTTTTAAGCGTTTTTTGCACTTTTGCGCATAAAGTAGCTCAAACTTGGTTTGTTTTGCACGAAACATGGCACACAACACCTTTTGGTATAAATTTTTGTTGTTGAAGTGGTTAGAATTGAAAATCATAGTCATATGCTAGAAATTACGTGTTAAATTGCGATTTTATAGGTTTTTAAGCGTTTTTGGCACTTTAGCGCATAAAGTAGCTCAAACTTGGTTTGTTTTGCACGAAACTTGGCACACAAATCTTTTTAGTATATATTATTGTGTTGACGTGGTTAGAATTGAAAATCATAGTCATATGCTAGAAATTACGTGTTAGCTTGCGATTTTAAGAGTTTTTAAGCGTTTTTGGCACTTTTGCGCATAAAGTAGCTCAAACATGGTTTATTTTGCACGAAACATGGCACACAACACTATTTGGTATAAATTTTTGTGTTCAAGTGGTTAGAATTGAAAATCATAGTCATATAGGAGAAATTACGTGTTAAGTTACGAATTTATGGGTTTTGAAGCATTTTTGCACTTTTGCGCATAAAGTAGCTCAAACTTGGTTTGTTTTGCACGAAACATGGCACACAACACTTTTTGGTATGTATTATTGTGTTGAAGAGGTTAGAATTGAAAATCATAGTCATATGCTAGAAATTACGTGTTATGTTGCGATTTTATGGGTTTTTAAGCGTTTTTGGCACTTTTGCGCATAAAGTAGCTCGAACTTAGTTTGTTTTGCACGAAATATGGCACAGAACACTATTTAATATATATTATTGTGTTGAAGTGGTTAGAATTGAAAATTATAGTCATATGCTAGATATTACGTGTTAAGTTGCGATTTTATGCGTTTTCATGCTTTTTTTGGCACTTATCGTGCATAAATTAGCGCATTAACTTCGTTTGTTTTGCACGCAACTTGGCACACAACACTATTTGGTATATTTTATTGTGTTGAAGTGGTTAGAATTGAAAATCCTAGTCATATGCTAGAAATTACGTGTTAAGTTGCGATTTTAAGGGTTTTTAAGCATTTTTGGCACTTTTGCGTATAAAGTAGCTCAAACACGGTATGTTTTGCACGAAACTTGGCGCACAACACTATTTGGTATATATTATTGTGTTGAAGTTGTTAGAATTGAAAATCATAGTCATATGCAAGAAATTACGTGTTAAGTTGCGATTTTATGAATTTTTTAGCATTTTTGGCTCTTTTGCGCATGAAGTAGCTCAAACTTTGTTTGTTTTGCACAAAACTTGGCACATAACACTATTTGGTGTATATTATCTTTTTGAAGTGGTTAGAATTCAAAATCATAGTCATATGCTAAAAATTACGTCTTATGTTGCGATTTTATGGGTTTTTAAGCGTTTTTTTGCACTTTTGCGCATAAAGTAGCTCAAACTTGGTTTGTTTTGCACGAAACATGGCACACAACACCTTTTGGTATAAATTTTTTGTTGTTGAAGTGGTTAGAATTGAAAATCATAGTCATATGCTAGAAATTACGTGTTAAATTGCGATTTTATAGGTTTTTAAGCGTTTTTGGCACTTTAGCGCATAAAGTAGCTCAAACTTGGTTTGTTTTGCACGAAACTTGGCACACAAATCTTTTTAGTATATATTATTGTGTTGACGTGGTTAGAATTGAAAATCATAGTCATATGCTAGAAATTACGTGTTAGCTTGCGATTTTAAGAGTTTTTTAAGCGTTTTTGGCACTTTTGCGCATAAAGTAGCTCAAACATGGTTTATTTTGCACGAAACATGGCACACAACACTATTTGGTATAAATTTTTGTGTTCAAGTGGTTAGAATTGAAAATCATAGTCATATAGGAGAAATTACGTGTTAAGTTACGAATTTATGGGTTTTGAAGCATTTTTGCACTTTTGCGCATAAAGTAGCTCAAACTTGGTTTGTTTTGCACGAAACATGGCACACAACACTTTTTGGTATGTATTATTGTGTTGAAGAGGTTAGAATTGAAAATCATAGTCATATGTTAGAAATTACGTGTTATGTTGCGATTTTATGGGTTTTTTAAGCGTTTTTGGCACTTTTGCGCATAAAGTAGCTCGAACTTAGTTTGTTTTGCACGAAATATGGCACAGAACACTATTTAATATATATTATTGTGTTGAAGTGGTTAGAATTGAAAATTATAGTCATATGCTAGATATTACGTGTTAAGTTGCGATTTTATGCGTTTTCATGCTTTTTTGGCACTTATCGTGCATAAATTAGCGCATTAACTTCGTTTGTTTTGCACGCAACTTGGCACACAACACTATTTGGTATATTTTATTGTGTTGAAGTGGTTAGAATTGAAAATCCTAGTCATATGCTAGAAATTACGTGTTAAGTTGCGATTTTTAAGGGTTTTTAAGCATTTTTGGCACTTTTGCGTATAAAGTAGCTCAAACACGGTTTGTTTTGCACGAAACTTGGCGCACAACACTATTTGGTATATATTATTGTGTTGAAGTTGTTAGAATTGAAAATCATAGTCATATGCAAGAAATTACGTGTTAAGTTGCGATTTTATGAATTTTTTAGCATTTTTGGCTCTTTTGCGCATGAAGTAGCTCAAACTTTGTTTGTTTTGCACAAAACTTGGCACATAACACTATTTGGTGTATATTATCTTTTTGAAGTGGTTAGAATTCAAAATCATAGTCATATGCTAAAAATTACGTCTTATGTTGCGATTTTATGGGTTTTTAAGCGTTTTTTGCACTTTTGCGCATAAAGTAGCTCAAACTTGGTTTGTTTTGCACGAAACATGGCACACAACACCTTTTGGTATAAATTTTTGTTGTTGAAGTGGTTAGAATTGAAAATCATAGTCATATGCTAGAAATTACGTGTTAAATTGCGATTTTATAGGTTTTTAAGCGTTTTTGGCACTTTAGCGCATAAAGTAGCTCAAACTTGGTTTGTTTTGCACGAAACTTGGCACACAAATCTTTTTAGTATATATTATTGTGTTGACGTGGTTAGAATTGAAAATCATAGTCATATGCTAGAAATTACGTGTTAGCTTGCGATTTTAAGAGTTTTTAAGCGTTTTTGGCACTTTTGCGCATAAAGTAGCTCAAACATGGTTTATTTTGCACGAAACATGGCACACAACACTATTTGGTATAAATTTTTGTGTTCAAGTGGTTAGAATTGAAAATCATAGTCATATACGAGAAATTACGTGTTAAGTTACGAATTTATGGGTTTTGAAGCATTTTTGCACTTTCGCGCATAAAGTAGCTCAAACTTGGTTTGTTTTGCACGAAACATGGCACACAACACTTTTTGGTATGTATTATTGTGTTGAAGAGGTTAGAATTGAAAATAATAGTCATATGCTAGAAATTACGTGTTATGTTGTGATTTTATGGGTTTTTAAGCGTTTTTGGCACTTTTGCGCATAAAGTAGCTCGAACTTAGTTTGTTTTGCACGAAATATGGCACAGAACACTATTTAATATATATTATTGTGTTGAAGTGGTTAGAATTGAAAATTATAGTCATATGCTAGATATTACGTGTTAAGTTGCGATTTTATGCGTTTTCATGCTTTTTTGGCACTTATCGTGCATAAATTAGCGCATTAACTTGGTTTGTTTTGCACGCAACTTGGCACACAACACTATTTGGTATATTTTATTGTGTTGAAGTGGTTAGAATTGAAAATCCTAGTCATATGCTAGAAATTACGTGTTAAGTTGCGATTTTAAGGATTTTTAAGCATTTTTGGCACTTTTGCGTATAAAATAGCTCAAACACGGTTTGTTTTGCACGAAACATGGCGCACAACACTATTTGGTATATATTATTGTGTTGAAGTTGTTAGAATTGAAAATCATAGTCATATGCAAGAAATTACGTGTTAAGTTGCGATTTTATGAATTTTTTAGCATTTTTGGCTCTTTTGCGCATGAAGTAGCTCAAACTTTGTTTGTTTTGCACAAAACTTGGCACATAACACTATTTGGTGTATATTATCTTTTTGAAGTGGTTAGAATTCAAAATCATAGTCATATGCTAAAAATTACGGCTTATGTTGCGATTTTATGGGTTTTTTAAGCGTTTTTTGCACTTTTGCGCATAAAGTAGCTCAAACTTGGTTTGTTTTGCACGAAACATGGCACACAACACCTTTTGGTATAAATTTTTTTTGTTGAAGTGGTTAGAATTGAAAATCATAGTCATATGCTAGAAATTACGTGTTAAATTGCGATTTTATGGGTTTTTAAGCGTTTTTGGCACTTTAGCGCATAAAGTAGCTCAAACTTGGTTTGTTTTGCACGAAGCATGGCACACAACACTTTTTGGTATATATATTATTGTGTTGAAGTGGTTAGAATTGAAAATCATAGTCATATGCTAGAAATTACGTGTTATGTTGCGATTTTATGGGTTTTTAAGCGTTTTTGGCACTTTTGCGCATAAAGTAGCTCGAACTTGGTTTGTTTTTGCACGAAATATGGCACAGAACACTATTTAATATATATTATTGTGTTGAAGTGGTTAGAATTGAAAATTATAGTCATATGCTAGATATTACGTGTTAAGTTGCGATTTTATGCGTTTTCATGCTTTTTTGGCACTTTTCGTGCATAAATTAGCGCATTAACTTGGTTTGTTTTGCACGCAACTTGGCACACAACACTATTTGGTATATTTTATTGTGTTGAAGTGGTTAGAATTGAAAATCCTAGTCATATGCTAGAAATTACGTGTTAAGTTGCGGTTTTAAGGGTTTTTAAGCATTTTTGGCACTTTTGCGTATAAAGTAGCTCAAACACGGTTTGTTTTGCACGAAACTTGGCACACAACACTATTTGGTATATTATTATTGTGTTGAAGTTGTTAGAATTGAAAATCATAGTCATATGCAAGAAATTACGTGTTAAGTTGCGATTTTATGAATTTTTTAGCATTTTTGGCTCTTTTGCGCATGAAGTAGCTCAAACTTTGTTTGTTTTGCACAAAACTTGGCACATAACACTATTTGGTGTATATTATCTTTTTGAAGTGGTTAGAATTCAAAATCATAGTCATATGCTAAAAATTACGTCTTATGTTGCGATTTTATGGGTTTTTAAGCGTTTTTTGCACTTTTGCGCATAAAGTAGCTCAAACTTGGTTTGTTTTGCACGAAACATGGCATACAACACCTTTTGGTATAAATTTTTTTTGTTGAAGTGGTTAGAATTGAAAATCATAGTCATATGCTAGAAATTACGTGTTAAATTGCGATTTTTATGTGTTTTTTAAGCGTTTTTTGGCACTTTAGCGCATAAAGTATCTCAAACTTGGTTTGTTTTGCACGAAACTTGGCACACAAATCTTTTTAGTATATATTATTGTGTTGACGTGGTTAGAATTGAAAATCATAGTCATATGCTAGAAATTACGTGTTAGCTTGCGATTTTAAGAGTTTTTAAGCGTTTTTTGGCACTTTTGTGCATAAAGTAGCTCAAACATGGTTCATTTTGCACGAAACATGGCACACAACACTATTTGGTATAAATTTTTGTGTTCAAGTGGTTAGAATTGAAAATCATAGTCATATACGAGAAATTACGTGTTAAGTTACGAATTTATGGGTTTTGAAGCATTTTTGCACTTTTGCGCATAAAGCAGCTCAAACTTGGTTTGTTTTGCACGAAACATGGCACACAACACTTTTTGGTATGTATTATTGTGTTGAAGAGGTTAGAATTGAAAATAATAGTCATATGCTAGAAATTACGTGTTATGTTGCGATTTTATGGGTTTTTAAGCGTTCTTGGCACTTTTGCGCATAAAGTAGCTCGAACTTAGTTTGTTTTGCACGAAATATGGCAGATAACACTATTTAATATATATTATTGTGTTGAAGTGGTTAGAATTGAAAATTATAGTCATATGCTAGATATTACGTGTTAAGTTGCGATTTTATGCGT
This sequence comes from Amaranthus tricolor, assembly GCF_026212465.1. Lineage (NCBI taxonomy): Eukaryota > Viridiplantae > Streptophyta > Magnoliopsida > Caryophyllales > Amaranthaceae > Amaranthus > Amaranthus tricolor. The sequence continues at coordinate 14,174,638 of NC_080053.1, forward strand.
TTTCATGCTTTTTTGGCACTTATCGTGCATAAATTAACGCATTAACTTGGTTTTTTTTGCACGCAACTTGGCACACAACACTATTTGGTATATTTTATTGTGTTGAAGTGGTTAGAATTGAAAATCCTACTCATATGCTAGAAATTACGTGTTAAGTTGCGATTTTAAGGGTTTTTAAGCATTTTTGGCACTTTTGCGTATAAAGTAGCTCAAACACGGTTTGTTTTGCACGAAACTTGGCAAACAACACTATTTGGTATATATTATTGTGTTGAAGTTGTTAGAATTGAAAATCATAGTCATATGCAAGAAATTACGTGTTAAGTTACGATTTTATGAATTTTTTAGCATTTTTGGCTCTTTTGCGCATGAAGTAGCTCAAACTTTGTTTGTTTTGCACAAAACTTGGCACATAACACTATTTGGTGTATATTATCTTTTTGAAGTGGTTAGAATTCAAAATCATAGTCATATGCTAAAAATTACGTCTTATGTTGCGATTTTATGGGTTTTTTAAGCGTTTTTTGCACTTTTGCGCAAAAAGTAGCTCAAACTTGGTTTGTTTTGCACGAAACATGGCACACAACACCTTTTGGTATAAATTTTTTTTGTTGAAGTGGTTAGAATTGAAAATCATAGTCATATGCTAGAAATTACGTGTTTAAATTGCGATTTTATGGGTTTTTAAGCGTTTTTGGCACTTTAGCGCATAAAGTAGCTCAAACTTGGTTTGTTTTGCACGAAACTTGGCACACAAATCTTTTTAGTATATATTATTGTGTGGACGTGGTTAAAATTGAAAATCATAGTCATATGCTAGAAAATACGTGTTAGGTTGCGATTTTAAGGGTTTTTAAGCGTTTTTGGTACTTTTGCGCATAAAGTAGCTCAAACATGGTTTATTTTGCACGAAACATGGCACACAACACTATTTGGTTTAAATTTTTGTGTTCAAGTGGTTAGAATTGAAAATCATAGTCATATACGAGAAATTACGTGTTAAGTTGCGAATTTATGGTTTTGAAGCATTTTTGGCACTTTTGTGCATAAATTAGCTCAAACTTGGTTTGTTTTGCACGAAACATGGCACACAACACTTTTTTGTATGTATTATAGTGTTGAAGAGGTTAGAATTGAAAATCATAGTCATATGCTAGAAATTACGTGTTAAGTTGCAATTTTATGGGTTTTTTAAGCGATTTTGGCACTTTTGCGCATAAAGTAGCTCGAACTTGGTTTGTTTTGCACGAAACATGGCACAGAACACTATTTGGTATATATTATTGTGTTGAAGTTGTTATAATTTAAAATCATAGTCATATGATAGAAATTACGTGTTAAGATGCGATTTTATGCGTTTTTAAGCTTTCTTGGCACTTTCGCGCATAAAACAGGTCAAACTTGGTTTGTTTTGCACGCAACATGGCATACAACACTATTTGGTAAATATTATTGTGTTGAAGTGGTTAGATTTGAAAATCCTAGTCACATGCAAGAAATTACGTGTTAAGTTGCGATTTTATGCGTTTTTATGTTTTTTGGCATTTTCGCACAAAAAGTAGCACAAACTTGGTATGTTTTGCACGAAACTTGCCACACAACACTATTATTATTGTGTTGAAGTGATTAGAATTGAAAATCATTGTCATCTGCTAGAAATTACGTGTTAAGTTGCGATTTTTTGCGTTTTTAAACTTTTTTGGCACTTTTGCGCATAAAGTAGCTCAAACATGGTTTGTTTTGCACGAAACTTGCCAAACAACACTATTTGGTTTATATTATTGTGATGAGGTGGTTAGAATTAAAAATCATAGTCATATGCTACAAACTACGTGTTAAGATGCGATTTTATACGTTTTTAAGCTTTCTTGGCACATTAGCATAGAAAGCAGCTCAAACTTCGTTTGTTTTGCACGCATCTTGGCACACAACACTATTTGGTATATATTATTGTGTTTAAGTGGTAAGAATTGAAAATCATAGTCATCTGCTAGAGATTACGTGTTAAGTTGCGATTTTATACGTTTTAAAGCTTTTTTGGCACTTTCCCGCATAAACTAGCTTAAACCTTGTTTGTTTTGCACGCAACTTGGCACACAACACTTTTTGGTATATATTATTGTGTTTAAATAGTTAGAATTTAAAATCTTAGTCATATGCTAGAAATTATGTGTTAAGTAGCGATTTTAAGCGTTTTAAAGCATTTTTGGCACTTTCGCGCATAAAGTAGCTTAAACTTGGTTTGTTTTGCACAATACTTGGCACACAACACTATTTGGTATATATTATTGTGTCGAAGTGGTTAGAATTTGAAATCATAGTCAGATGCTAGAAATTACGTGTTAAGTTTCGAGTTTATGCGTTTTAAAGCTTTTTTGGAACTTTCGCGCATATAGCGGGTCAAACTTGCTTTGTTTTTCACGCAACTTGGCACATAACATTATTTGGTATATATTATTGTGTTGAATTGGTTAGAATTTAAAATCATAGTCATATGCTAGAAATTACGTCTTAAGATGCGATTTTATCCGTTTTAAAGCTTTCTTGGCACTTTCGCGCATAAAGCGGCTCAAACTTGGTTTGTTTTGCAGGAAACTTGCCACACAACACTATTTGGTATACATTATTGTGTTGAAGTGATTAGAAATGAAAATCATAATCAACTGCTACAAATTACGTGTTAAGTTGCGATTTTATGCGTTTTCATGTTTTTTGGCATTTTCGCGCAAAAAGTAGCACAAACTTGGTATGTTTTGCACGAAACTTGCCACACAACACTATTATTATTGTGTTGAAGTGATTAGAATTGAAAATCATTGTCATCTGCTAGAAATTACGTGTTAAGTTGCGATTTTATGCGTTTTAAGCTTTTTTGGCGTTTTCGCGCATAAAGTAGCTTAAATTTGGTTTGTTTTGCACGTAACTTGGCACACAACACTATTTGGTATATATTATTGTCTTGAAGTGGTTAGAATTTAAAATCATAGTCATATACTAGAAATTACGTGTTAGGGTTCAATTTTAAGGGTTTTTAAGCGTTTTTGGCACTTTTGCGCATAAAGTAGCTCAAACATGGTTTATTTTGCACGAAACATGGCACACAACACTATTTAGTATAAAATTTTGTGTTCAAGTGGTTAGAATTGAAAATAATAGTCATATGCTAGAAATTACATGTTTATTTGCGATTTTATGCGTTTTTAAGCTTTTTTTGCACTTTCATGCATAAAGTAGCTTAAACAATATTTGGTATATAATATTGTGTTTTTAAGCTTTTTTGGCATTTTCGCGCATATAGTAGCTCAAACATGGTTTGTTTTGCACGCAACTTGACACACAAAACTATTTGGTATATTTTATTGTGTTGTAGTGGTTAGAATTGAAAATCATAGTCATATGCTAGAAAGTACGTGTTAAGTTGCGATATTATGCGTTTTTAAGCTTTTTTTATCACTTTCGCGCATAAATTGGCTCAAACATGTGTTGTTTTGGACGCAATTTGGCACACAAAACTATTTGGTATATATTACTGTGTTGAAGTGGTTAGAATTGAAAATTCAAGTCATATGCTAGATATTACGTGCTATGTTGCGATTTATTTCGTGCATAAAGTAGCGCGTTAACTTGGTTTATTTTGCACGCAACTTGGCACACAACACTATTTGGTATATTTTATTGTTTTGAAGTGGTTAGAATTGAAAATCCTCTTCATATGCTAGAAATTACGTGTTAAGTTGCGATTTTAAGGGTTTTTAAGCATTTTTGGCACTTTTGCGTATAAAGTAGCTGAAACATGGTTTGTTTTGCACGAAACTTGGCACACAACACTATTTTGTATATATTATTGTGTTGAAGCTGTTAGAATTGAAAATCATAGTCATATGCTAGAAATTACGTGTTAAGTTGCGATTTTAAGGATTTTTAAGCGTTTTTGGCTCTTTTGCACATGAAGTAGCTCAAACTTTGTTTGTTTTGCACAAAACTTGGCACATAACACTATTTGTTATATATTATCTTGTTGAAGTGGTTAGAATTCAAAATCATAGTCATATGCTAAAAATTATGTGTTATGTTGCGATTTTATGGGTTTTTATGCGTTTTTTGCACTTTTGCGCATAAAATAGCTCAAATATGGTTTATTTTGCACGAAACATGGCACAAACCACTATTTGGTATAAGTTTTTGTGTTCAAGTGGATATAATTGAAAATCATAGTCATACGCTAGAAATTACGTGTTAGGTTGCGATTTTAAGGGTTTTTAAGCGTTTTTGGCACTTTTGCGCATAAAATAGCTCAAATATGTTTTATTTTGCACGAAACATGGCACAAACCACTATTTGGTATAAGTTTTTGTGTTCAAGTGGATAGAATTGAAAATCATAGTCATATGCGAGAAATTACGTGTTATGTTGCGATTTTATGGGTTTTGAAGCATTTTTGGCACTTTTGCGCATAAAGTAGCTCAAACTTGGTTTGTTTTGCACGAAACATGGCACAGAGCAAATTTTGGTATATATTATTTTGTTGAAGTGGTTAGAATTGAAAATCACATTCAGATGCTAGAAATTACATGTTAAGTTGCGATTTTAAGCGTTTTTAAGCTTTTTGCGAACTTTTGCGCATAAAGTAGCTTAAACTTGGTTTGTGTTGCACACAACTTGGCACACAACACTATTTGGAATATATTATTGTGTTGAAGTGGTTAGAATTGAAAATCATAGTCATATGTTAGAAATTACGTGTTAAGTTGCGAGTTTAGGCGTTTTAAAGCTTTTTTGGCACTTTCGCGCATAAAGCGGCTCAAACTTGATGTGTTTTTCACGCAACTTGGCACAAAATATTATCTGGTCTATATTATTGTGTTGAAGTGGTTAGAATTGAAAATCATAGTCATATGTTAGAAATTACGTGTTAAGATGCGATTTTATGCGTTTTTAAGCTTTCTTGGCACTTTCGCGCATAAAATAGGTCAAACTTGGTTTGTTTCGCACGCAACTTGGCACACAACACTATTTGGTATATATTATTGTGTTGAAGTGGTTAGAATTGAAAATCATAGTCATATGATAGAAATTACGTGCTAAGTTGCGATTTTATGCGTTTTTAAGCTTTTTTGGCACTTTTGCACATAAAGTAGCTCATACTTGGTTTGTTTTGCACGAAACTTGACAAACAACACTATTTGGTTTATATTATTGTGTTGTGGTGGTTAGAATTGAAAGTCATACTCATATGCTACAAATTACGTGTTAAGATGCAATTTTATACGTTTTTAAGCTTTCTTGGCACATTCCCGTACAAAGCAGCTCAAACTTGGTTTTTTTTGCATGCAACATGGCACACAACACTATTTGATATATATAATTGTGTTGAAGTGGTAAGAATTTAAAATCATAGTCATCTGCTAGAAATTACGTGTTAAGTTGCGATTTCATACGTTTTAAAGCTTTTTTGGCACTTTCGCGCATAAAGTAGCTTAAACTTGGTTTGTTTTGCCCGCAACTTCGCACACAACACTTTTTGGTATATTATTGTGTTGAAATGGTTAGAATTTAAAATCATAGTCATATGCTAGAAATTACGTGTTAAGTAGCGATTTTATGCGTTTTTAACCTTTTTTGGCACTTTCGCGCATAAAGTTGCATAAACTTGGTTTGTTTTGCACGAGACTTGCCACACAACACATTTTGGTATATATTATTGTGTTGAAGTAGTTAGAATTGAAAATCATAGTCATCTACTAGAAATTACGTGTTAAGTTGCGATTTTAAGCGTTTTAAAGGTTTTTTGGCACTTTCGCACATAAAGTAGATAAACTTTGTTTGTTTTGCACGCAACTTGGCACACAACACTATTTGGTATATATTATTGTTTTGAAGTGTTTAGAATTGAAAATTATAGTCATATGCTAGAAAATACGTCTGATGTTGCTAGTTTATGCGTTTTAAAGCTTTTTTGGAACTTTCGCGAATAAAGCGGCTCAAACTTGCTGTGTTTTTCACGTGACTTGGCACATAACATTATTTGGTATATATTATTGTGTTTAATTGGTTAGAATTTAAAATCATAGTCATATACTAGAAATTACGTGTTAAGATGCGATTTTATCCGTTTTTAAGCATTCTTGGCACTTTCGCACATAAAGCGGCTCAAACTTGATTTGTTTTGCACGAAACTTGCCACACAACACTATTTGGTATACATTATAGTGTTGAAGTGATTAGAAATGAAAATCATAGTCATCTGCTAGAAATTACGTGTTAAGTTGGGATTTTATGCGTTTTTAAGCTTTTTTGGCACTTTCGCGGATAAAACGGCTCAAACTTGGTGTGTTTTTCACGCAACTTGGCACACAACATTATTTTGTATATATTATTGTGTTGAAATAGTTAGAATTGAAAATCATATTCAAATGCTAGAAATTACGTGTTAAGTGGCAATTTTATGCGTTTTTAAGCTTCCTTGGCACTTTCGCGCATAAAGTTAGTTTGTTTAGCACGCAACTTGACAGACAACACTATTAGGTATATATTATTGTGTTGAAGTGGATAGATTTGAAAATCATAGTCATCTGCTAGAAATTACGTGTTAAGTTGCGATTTAATGCATTTTTAAGCTTTTTTGGCTCTTCCGCGCATAAACTAGCTTAAATTTGGTTTGTTTTGCACGCAACTTGGTACACAACACTATTTGGTATATATTTTGGTGTTCAAGTGGTTAGAATTTAAAATCATAGTCATATGCTAGAAATTACGTGTTAACTTGCGATTTTATGCGTTTTTAAGCTTTTTGGCACTTTTGCGCATAGAGTAGCATAAACTTGGTTTGCATTGCATGAAACTTGCCACGTAACACTATTTGCTATATATTATGGTGTTGAAGTGGTTAGAATTTAAAATCATAGTCATATGCTAGAAATTACGTGTTAAGTTGCGATTTTAAGCGTTTTTTAGCTTTTTGGCACTTTCGCGAATAAAGTAGCTTAAACTTGGTTTGTTTTGCACGCAACTTGGCACACAACACTATTTGGTATATATTATTGTGTTGAAGTGGTTAGAATTGAAAATCATAGTTATATTTTAGAAATTACGTGTTAAGTTGCGAGTTTATGCGTTTTAAAGCTTTTTTGGCACTTTCGGGCAATAAAGCGGCTCAAACTTGGTGTGTTTTACACGCAACACTACACAAAACATTATCAGGTATATATTATTGTCTTGAAGTGGTTAGAATTGAAATCATAGTCATATGCTTGAAATTACGTGTTAAGATGCGATTTTATGCGTTTTTAAGCTTTCTTTTGCACTTTCGCGCCCTTAAATAGCTCAAACTTGGTTTGTTTTGCACGCAACTTGGCGCACAACACTATTGGTATATGTTATTGTGTTGAAGTGGTTAGAATTGAAAATCATAGTCATATGCTAGAAATTATGTGTTAAGTAACGATTTTATGCGTTTTTAAGCTTTTTTGGCACTTTTGCCCATAAAGTAGCTCAAACTTTGTTTGTTTTCTACGAAACTTGCCACACAACAATATTTTGTTTATATTATTGTGTTGAGGTGGTTAGAATTGAAAATCATAGTCATATGCTACAAATAACGTGTTAAGATGCGATATTATGCGTTTTTAATCTTTTTTGGTACTTTCGCGCATAAAGTAGCATAAACTTTGTTTGTTTTGCACGATACTTTGCCACACAACACTATTTGGTATATATTATTGGTGTTTAATTGATTAGAATTGAAAATCATAGTCATCTGCTAGAAGTGGTATAAAGTTATCCGTTTTTAAGCTTTTTTTGTATTTTCGCGCATAAGTAGCTTAAACTTGGTTGCTTTGCACGCAACTTGTAACACAACATTATTTGGTATATACTATTGTGTTGAAGTGGTTAGAATTAAATTCATAGTCATATGCTAGAAATAATGTTTTAAGTTGCGATTTTATGCGTTTTTAAGCTTTTTTGGCACTTTCACGAATAAAGTAGCTCAAACTTGGTTGTTTTGCACGAAACTTGACACACAACACTATTTGGTATATTTTATTGTATTGAAGTGGTTAAAAATTAAAATCAAAGTCATATGCTAGAAATTACGTGTTAAGTTGCGATATTATGTGTTTTAAAAGCTTTTTTGGCAGTTTAGCGCATAAAGTAGCTCAATCTTGTTTGTTTTGCACGAAACTTGGCACAAAATACTTTTTGGTATAATGTTATTGTGTTGAAGTGGCTAGAATGGAAAATCATAGTCATATGGGTAGAAATTACGTGTTAAGTTGCGATTTTATGCGTTTTAAAGCTTTTTGACACTTTCGTGCATATAGTAGCTCAGCAAAGTTGAGTTGTTTTGGACGCAACTTGGCACACAACACTATTTGGTATATATTATTGTGTTGAAGTGGATCGAATTATAAATCATTGTCAAATACTAGATATTAGGTGTTAAGTTGGGATTTTATGCGTTTTTAAGCTTTTTTGGCACTTTCGCGCAATAAGTAGCTCAAATTAGGTTTTGTTTATGGACGCCACTTGGGACTCAAAACTATTTGGTATATTTTATTATGTTGAATGGTTAGAATCTAAAATCATAGTCATATGCTAGAAAGTACGTGTTAATTTGTGATTTTATGCGTTTTAAGCATTTTTCACACTTTTATCGCATAATGTAGCAAAGACCTTCGTTTTTTTTGCACGAACTTGCCACACAATATTATTTGGTATATATTATTGTGTTGAAGTGGTTAGAATTGAAAATCATAGTCATCTGCTAGAAATTACATGTTAAGTTGCAATTTTATGCGTTTTTAAGCTTTTTGGGTACTTTCGCGTATAAAGTAGCTTATACTTGGTTTGTTTTGCACACAACTTGGCGCACAACACTATTTAGTATATATTCTTGTGTTGAAGTGGTGAGAATTGAAAATCATAGTCATATGCTAGAAAATACTTGTTAAGTTACGATTTTATGCTTTTTTTTTAAGCTTTTTTTGCACTTTTGCGCATAAAGTAGCACAAACTTGGTTTGTTTTGCACGAAAGTTGCGATACAAAAACTATCTGGTATTATTATTTTTTGTTGAAGTGATTAGATTTCAAAATCATAGTCATCTGTTAGAAATTACGTGTTTAAGTTGCGATTGTATGCATTTTTAAGCTTTTTGGCACTTTTGCGCATATAGTAGCTCAAACTTGGTTTGTTTTGCACGAAACATGGCACACAACACTATTTAAGTTGAACTGGTTAGAATTGAAAATCATAGTCATATGCTAGAAATACGTGTTAAGATGCTATTTTATACGTTTTTAAGCTTTCTTGGCTCTTTCGCGTAGAAAGCATCTCAAACTTGGTTTGTTTTGCACGCAACTTGGCATACAACACTATTTGGTATATGATATTGTCATGAAGTGGTTAGAATTGAAAATCATAGTCATATGCTAGATATTACGTGTTAAGTAGCGATTTTATGCCTTTTTTAAGCTTGTTTGGTTTTTTCGCACAAAAAGTAGCATAAACTTGGTTTGTTTTGCACGAAACTTGCCATACAACACTATTTGGTGTATATTATTGTGTTAAAGTGGTTAGAATTAAAAATCATAGTCATATGTTAGAAATTACGTGTTATGTTGCGATTTTATGCGTTTTTAAGCTTTTGGCACTTTCGTGCATAAAGTAGCTTAAATTTGGTTTTTTTGGCACGCAACTTGGCACACAACACTATTTGGCATATGTTAATGTGTTGAAGTGGTTAGAAATTAAAATCATAGTCATATGCTATATATTTACGTGTTAAGTTGCGATTTATATGTGTTTGTAAGCTTTTTTGGCATTTTTCGAGTATACAGTAGCTCAAACTGGGTTTGTTTTGTACGCAACTTGGCATACTACACTATTTGGTATATATTGTTGCGTTGAAGTGGTTAGAATTGAAAATGATAGTCATATGCCTAGAAATTACGTGTTAAGTAGCGATTTTATGCGTTTTTATGATTTTTTGGCACTTTCGCACTTAAAGTAGCTGAAAATCTTAGTTTGTTTTGCACGCAACTTGGCACACAACACTATTTGGTATATTTTATTGTGTTGAAGTGGTTATAATTTAAAATCATAGTAATATGCTAGAAATTACGTGTTAAGTTCCGATATTATGCGTTTTTTAGCGTTTTTTGCACTTTAGCGCATACAGTAGCTCAAACTTGGTTTGTTTTGCACGAAACTTGGCACAAAACACTTTTTGGTATATATTATTGTGTTGAAATGGCTAGAAATTAAAATCATAGTCATATGCTTGAAATTACGTGTTAAGTTGCGATTTTATGCGTTTTAAAGCTTTTATTATCACTTTTGCGCATAAATTAGCTCAAACTTGGGTTGTTTTGGACGCAACTTGGCACACAATACTATTTGGTATATATTCTTGTGTTGAAGTGGTTCGAATTGAAAATCATAGTCATATGCTAGAAATTACGTGTTAAGTTGGGATTTTATGCGTTTTATGCCTTTTGGGCACTTTCGCGCAAAAAGTATCTCAAATTTTGTTTGTTTTGGACGCCACTTGGCACACAACACTATTTGGTATATTTTATTATGTTGAAGTATTTAGAATTGAAAATCATAGTCATATGCTAGAAAGTACATGTTAATTTGCGATTTTATGCGTTTTAAAACTTTTTTGGCACTTTCGCGCATAAATTAGCAAAATCTTCGTTTGTTTTGCACGAAACTTGCTACACAATACTATTTGGTATATATTATTTTGTTGAAGTGGTTAGAATTGAAAATTATAGTCATCTGCTAGAAATTACGTGTTAAGTTGCAATTTTATGCGTTTTTAAGCATTTTTGGCACTTTCGCGAATAAAGTAGCTTAAACTTGGTTTGTTTTGCACGAAACTTGACACACAACACTATTTGGTATATTTTATTGTATTGAAGTGGTTAGAATATAAAATCATAGTCATATGCTAGAAATTACGTGTTAAGTTGCGATATTATGCGTTTTTATGCTTTTTGGCACTTTAGCGTATAAAGTAGCTCAAACTTTGTTTGTTTTGCACGAAACTTGGCACAAAATACTTTTTGGTATATATTATTGTGTTGAAGTGGCTAGAGTGGAAAATCATAGTCATACGCTAGAAATTATGTGTTATGTTGTGATTTTATGAGTTTTAAAGCTTTTTTGACACTTTCGCACATAAATTAGCTCAAACTTGAGTTGTTTTGGACGCAACTTTGCACACAACACCATTTGGTATATATTATTGTGTTGAAGTGGTTAGAATTAAGAATATTAGTCATATGCTAGATATTACGTGTTAAGTTGGGATTTTATGCGTTTTAAAGCTTTTTTGACACTTTCGTGCATAAAGTAGCTCACAAACTTGGTTTGTTTTGCACGCAACATGGTACACAACACTATTTGGTATATATTATTGTGTTAAAGTGGATCGAATTCAAAATCATAGTAATATACTAGAAATTACGTGTTAAGATGTGATTTTATGCGTTTTTAAGCTTTTTAGGCACTTTCGCGCAAAAAGTAGCTCAAATTTGGGTTTTTTGGACGCCACTTGGGACTCCAAACTATTTGGTATATTTTATAATGTTGAAGTTGTTAGAATCTGAAATCATAGTCATATGCTGGAAAGTACGTGTTAATTTGCGATTTTATGCGTTTTAAGCTTTTTTCGCATTTTCGCGCATAATGTAGCAAAAACTTCGTTTTTTTTGCACGAAACTTGCCACACAATATTATTTAGTATATATTATTGTGTTGAAGTGGTTAGAATTGAAAATCATAGTCATCTGCTAGAAATTACATGTTAAGTTGCAATTTTATGCGTTTTTAAGCTTTTTTGGCACTTTCGCGTATAAAGTAGCTTAAACATGGTTTGTTTTGCACACAACTTGGCACACAATACTATTTTGTATATATTCTTGTGTTGAAGTGGTGAGAATTGAAAATCATAGTCATATGCTAGAAAGTACTTGTTAAGTTGCGATTGTATGCGTTTTTAAGCTTTTTTGGCAATTTCGCACATAAAGTAGCATAAACTTGGTTTGTTTTGCACGAAACTTGCCACACAACACTATTTGGTCTATATTATTGTGTTAAAGTGCTTAGAATTAAAAATCATAATCATATGCTAGAAATTACGTGTTATGTTGGGATTTTTTGCCTTTTTAAGCTTTTTGGCATTTTCGTGCATAAAATAGCTTAAACTTGGTTTTTTTTGCACGCAACTTGGCACACAACACTATTTGGTATATGTTATTGTGTTGAAGTGGTTAGAAATTAAAATCATAGTTGTAGACTCAATTAGGAACGGGAACAACAACAAGAGGGGGGGTGAATTGTTGTTGTTACTAGTTTAAGCATTTTTGCCCTGTTTTTGCGGAATTGAATAAAATAAATAAAGCTTAAACTTAGAGCGAAATAATTAAAAGAGACAAACGATTTTTACGTGGAAACCTTCTAGGCCTAAATAGAAGGAAAAATCACAACCCCTCGGGATTTCTAAATTCTCCACTATGTTTAAGGCAACTCGTTACAATTACATTAAACATCTTACTTCACTCGAAGCGCATCAACTAGGCTAACTCTTCTCTCTCAAATTGTTTCACTCAAAGCAACAAACTTAGCTTCACTAAAAGCTAAACTCCACACTAGCTTCACTCAAAGCTATTCTCTTCTCTAGCTTCACCAGAAGCTTTCTAATTCCCCCTAGACTCACCCAAGTCTAGTTACAAAGATTCTCTCAAAAACCCTTACAAAAGGATAAAAATTCTCTAAAATAAAATCAATGAGTTGCACATTAATTATTATAAATTAATTGGCATTTTTAAAACAAAATTTTCTTGTAAAAATTATCCCAAAATTACGTATGATTTAATGGCTCATACTAAGGCGAGTTTTGAAGAACAACCGAGTCCACTATTTATAGAGCTAAAATCGCTAAGAAAATGGAATAATCCAATCCATTATTCCTTTATCAAAAAGATCATGGCAGTAATGTGGATTAAACTACCAAACGGTTATTTCCACAATGACTTGAATAAATCAATCATACGTTTAAAACAACAATAACCGCTGTTTCCTAATAATAACCGCTGTTCCCTAATAATAACTGTTGTTCCCTTAAGCAGCAGTTTATTCAGCAGTTCCTATTCCAGTACTAACTGCTGGAACGTTTTTGCTGTTTTTATAAACGGTTATACTTAATAAAACTAGACATGATAAATTATAATCAAAAGTAAAGACCGGTAAAAAATAATAGCTAAGACCCATTCAACAACCACTATTTCTATTTTTAGCAAATCTAATATTTACTAAAAATAGATCCTAAAATAAAGGATCTTTATTTGAAAATTCATACGAAAAAAAATTTTTAGAAAACTTTTTGCCAATTAACTATAATAAATAAATGCAACAAATTAATTTTAATACATTAAGTAAAAAATAAAAATCAGAATTTATTGGTTAACGTAGGCTGACTTTGGTTTGGGAACAGTGCGCTGTTTCCAGAATTCAGTTTTGCTAGAACATCCAACTTAGGAACAGTAGACCTGCTGTCTCCATTTTACATCCCAAGCGATATACTTCTTCTAACATCCCTTGAATCCTTTGTACACGTGCATTCCCATGAACTAAGCCACAGGTACTATCAACGATCACCATTTCAATCGGATATCGACCTACACACAATCTCTAAACACATATTTGCTTAAGTGTAGTCATCATCAAAACTCTTGAGGTCCGACAAATTCCCCCTTTTTGATGATGACAAACTTTTAAACAAACTTAAACACAATAGAGTAAACCAATGTTGAAGAACATGTTAGAGATCAAAACAACTCTTCTTAACTTAGTAAATATAATCCACCAAGCAAATCTTGAATCAAATTACTCTAAAAATAAACATAACAAAAACTCATACAATTTCAGCATAAAACTTAAACAATGATGTAAAATGATCAGAGCTTAAAAAACTTAAAAACAGAACAGATACATCCAAAACAAGTTCAAAACAAGCATCATGTATAATCAAATCATAATCAGAGCTTCAATGTATAAACAAAAGGTGTTAACTATATGCTGACAATAGATTAGCTATACTTTGACAATCAAAGCCTAAGCTATATTTTGACAATCAGAGCAGAGCAAAATCAGCAAGAAATAAACAATCATCAGCAGCACACAGCCAAACAGTCTTAGATCAGAGATCATGAAGCATAACCGTAATGCTAAAGTCCAACATAATAGATTTAATCAGAGCTAAGCATACTCAAGCATTATTTAAGTTTGTGTCAAATATTCCTCCTTTTGACATCATTCAAAAAGAATTGGAGCAATCAAACCACAGCACAAAGCATATAGACATAGTCAAAGAGAGAATAAGGATGCACAAAGTAAAAAGCAGTAACAATGAATGCAAACAACATCAGCTGTGATCAATCGTCATAAATAGTTAATAGCATAAAAGAAAACGCAGTTCATAGTATGAATTAGGACAATCAGTACCCCAGCTGGTACAAATCAAAAACGAGAAAAGATTGTTTGATGATAGTGATGATTGCAACAAATAGGAAAATATTATTAGTATCAGGAGAAATTAAGATGCAGGAGCTTCTTCATCTATATATTCTGTTTCCACCTCTACTGTGTCGAGCTTGGCCCCCAAACGCGCTTCCATTTGTTCCATTTGAGCAGATAGAGAGGCTATAGAAACACGAATTTCATCTTTAAAAACAAGGAATCTGGACTGCAATTCTGTAAGTTTTAGGAGAATGGAGGATAGAGGGGCTGTAGGAACTATAGTGACACCTAAACCTGGATTTGGCGATGTGTGTACTGGTGGTGGTGATGATGGTATAGGTGACTTTGGTGGTGAAGATGGTTGAATTGGTGATTGTGGTGGTGAAGAAAAATTATGGAATGACGGTGTGGCAGGTTTAGGTGAGGAAGGATGGCTCGGTTCAGCTGTTGTATAAGAGGTTGAGTCATCATCAATAATAACAACAGGTTTCTTTCCTTTGGAAGCTAGCCTACGACTCTTCCTAGGGTTTGAACCAGGTAAAGAACTCTCCTCATCTTTCTTTTCTTCTTCCTCCACAGCATCCTCCACAGATTCCTTCTCAACTTCCCCCTTACATGAATTTTCCTCCTGTTCCTCTTCAGAATGCCCCTCTGCCTTCTCAGTGGCAGTGGGAACAGGCTCCTGTTCCTCCTTATTTACTTCCTCCTCCTCAATTTTTTCTCCATTTTCTTCTTCATTAGTGCCCTCAGATTGTTCAAAAACATTCTCAAGAGTCCCATTTTCATTTAATCTTAGATGCAAGTCATTCAAACACTTGACACCTACTTTGTTGTTTGGACCCATGGGATAATTTGGACCATCAAGAGGAACACCCAACTTCATAAATATCCAAGTTAACAATCCACCATATCCTAACACATTACCCTTAAAAATACAATCATTCAAGTGACAATCATCAAAGAGGGAAAATTAATCTTGATGTTATTAGCCATACAATATATTAACGTATCATCCCTTAAACTAACCTCACTTCTTTTAGATGTGCGAGGCAAAATAAATCGTCTTGCTATATTGTATAACAACTTGTGCATAGGTGACAGCACATTGTGACTAACCTTTCCTTTTTTTTCTTTTATCCCTAAAAACTTCCAAACTACCTTCTCATTTATCCACAAAAAAATTATTTTTGACCCAACAACGTATATATCAAATCCTGTGGAGGGAACACCTAACCACCCTCCTAAAATCAAACTATTAAATTCAAATTTAATCTCCTTAACAACACTAGTACAAACGCCATGGTCAAAAGAAAAATTTGAAATAAACTCGCGCATCAAGTTGGGGTACATTGGGTTACAGCAGTGTTCTGCCATTAAAGATTCCCAAAATTGATTTTGCAAAATGGCGTGAAATTGAGGAAAGAAATTGGATTCATACCATTGTTTGTCTAGCCCGAAACCAACAATCATTTCTTTGGATATCTCCTCAGCACTTACTTGAACACCAAATTTTGCCCTTTTTGAAGATGATTTCTTTACTGTAGCATCTCCCTTCCTCTTTGAGCTTTCATGCACTTCAGAAACATCCGGGGTTTCCTGTTACTTTCTTCATGAGGACTCAGTTCTGGTAATGAGAGGTGTTGGATGGATGATTTGTAGAGGTTTGGGTTGCTTCATCTTTGGTGTTTGGTTCTTGGTTTTCATAGTGGTTTTAAGAATTGATGGAGCGAGATTTTGCAGGAAATGTGAGAGGATGAAGATGATTTTGGAATTTAGAGTTGATTGTGTTTGAGGATGAAGGGTTTAGGGCTTGGCGTGTGAGAATGTATAAAATGAATGTGAGGGGACGTGTGTTTAGGTGATTCACGTTCCTTATTTAATTCATGCATATGGACACAAAATGTGAAATGGAAACAGACGAATTTAGTGAAGAACTATGATGACTTAACTCCCGCTATTTTAATGGAAATTGCTGGGTAAATATATATATTAAATATTATGAATTTTTTTTTTTTTATGAAAATGAAAAATAAATGGAAATTTTATGCTACTATAATCTGATCAAATCAAACAAGCAATCATATGAGCATTCACAGTATATACTTTTAAATGGTGCGTACCTGTTCCTTTCGATAATTGATTTTTCAATCAAGATTTTGTGGTTGATCGACCTTTTAAATTTTTTTTCTGTCTTTAAGGATCACATATGTCACTCACTTCAATGCAGCTTGATCATGCCAAGTTCCAATCTCATTTTTTCATGTTGTTCCCTTGGAAGCGGTTTAGTCATGATATCTGCTATTTTCTCGTTGGTGTTTACATGCTTTAAAATAATATTTTTATTTTCAACATTATCCTTAAGAAAATGATGCCTAATGTGGATGTGTTTTACTCGTGAATGATGCACTAGATCTTTAGATATGCATATGGCACTGGTATTATCACAATAAATAGGAACACATTCAAACTTAATACCAAAATCTCTTAGCTGCTGCTTTATCCAAAGCATTTGGGAACAGCAAGCTGCTGCTGCTACGTATTCAGCTTCGGCAGTGGATAATGCAACAGTGTTTTGTTTCTTGGAACTCCATGAAACTAAACATGAGCTAAGAAATTGTACCATACCTGATGTACTTTTTCTATTAACTAGATCACCTGCATAATCTGCATCATTGAAACCTTTCAAATCATAAACATCACTTTTAGGATAAAATAAGGATAAGTCGTCAGTTCCCCTCAGATATCTTAAAATACGTTTTACAACAGTGAGATGTGATTCTTTAGGATCGGATTGAAATCTAGCACATAAACCAACACTGAAAGCAATATCGGGTCTACTAGCAGTTAGATATAATAAACAGCCAATCATGCCTCTATACATAGTTTGATCAATATTTGTTCCATTTGGGTCTTCATCTAATCTAACATTTGTAGCCATAGGTGTGTTGTTGGTTTTAGCATTATTCAAGCCATATTTCTTGAGAAGTTCTTTTATATATTTTTGTTGGTGAATAAAGATACCATTAGCTGTTTGTTTAATTTGTAACCCAAGGAAGAAGTTTAATTCCCCCATCATGCTCATTTCAAATTCAGTGCTCATTAGGTTAGCAAATTCTTTACACAACAGTTCATTGGTGGCTCCAAAGATAATATCATCAACATATATTTGAACAACTAAAATATCCGAACCTCTATTCTTAAAGAATAAGGTTTTGTCAATTTTGCCTCTTACAAAGTCATTTTGAATCAAAAACTTTGACAGTCTTTCATACCATTGCCTAGGAGCTTGTTTTAAGCCATAAAGAGCTTTATCAAGCTTGTAGACATGATCGAGACAAGAGGTATTTTAAAAGCCTGGGGGTTGTTCAACAAAAATTTCTTCATCAAGAAAACCATTTAAGAAAGCACATTTCACATCCATTTGATATAATTTAAAGTTCAGAATGCAGCAAAAGAAATTAAGATTCTTATAGCCTCTAACCTTGCTACCGGAGCAAATGTCTCGGTATAATCAATACCTTCTTGTTGATTGTATCCTTTGACCACGAGCCTTGCTTTGTTTCTAACAATTATTCCATGCTCATCTAGTTTATTCCGAAATACCCATTTCAAACCAATTACCTTTTTGTGTTTCGATTTAGGTTCCAAGTGCCAAACTTTATTTCTTTCAAATTCATTTAATTCGTCTTGCATGGCCACGATCCATTCGGAATCCTTTAGAGCTTCTTCATGATTCTTGGGCTCGAGTGATGATAGGAACGCAAAGTGTGCACAAAAGTTTCTCATTTGAGATCTAGTTTGTGTTCCTTTATTCAAATCACTTATAATCAAATCAAGAGGATGATAACTTTGATATTTCTAAGGTTTGGGCACAAATTCTCTTGTGGGAACAGTAGCATGTTCTGGTTCATCAGCTTGATTGACATTCTGTTCAGCTACTGGATCAACTTGCTCGTCTGTGGGAACAGCTGTATTGGGAACAGTCTGTTGGTCCCGTTGAACTGGCAGCTCCAGATTATGATAAGGCCTTTCTGCTTCTTCTGGAAACGGCTGTTCACCTACTGTTCCTTGATCTTGCAATTTCAATTCTTCATCATCATGTTCTAGATTTGCAAGACCTATCTTAAAATTATTTGTATCCTATTCACTTGACAAAAAGTTAGTTTCATCAAAAATTATGTGAACGGATTCTTCCACGCTCATTGCTCTTTTTTTATAAACTCTGTAAGCTTTACTATTTGATGAGTAGCCAAGAAATACTGCTTTATTACTTCTTTCATCAAACTTCCCTATATTTCGTTTTTCATTCACATGAACAAAACATTTGCATCCAAACACACGAAAATAGGAAATATTTGGTTTAACACCTTTAAGTAGTTCATAGGGTGTCTTTGAAGTGATTGGTCTTATTAATACATGATTCAAAATATAACAAGTAGTATTAATAGCTTCGGCCCAAAAATTTCTAGGTAGACCACTAGCAATTAACATGGTTCTAGCCATTTCCTCTAAAGTCCAATTTTTCCTTTCTACTACACCATTTTGTTGTGGTGTTCGTGGTGCCGAAAAATTATGACTTAATCCATGTTCATTGCAATAATTCATGAAACTTGAATTTTTGAATTCTCTTCCATGATCTGACCTTATGTGAATAATTTGATTATTGGTAGATTTTTGTATTTTGTTAGCGAAAGCAAACTCATTAAAAGCTTCATCTTTACTAACTAAAAATAAAATCCAAGTAAATCTACTGTAATCATCAACAATAACAAACACATATCTTTTGCCACTACGGCTTTGTGTTCTCATAGGTCCACATAGATCAATATGTAATAATTCAAGTGGTTTAGTGGTGGTCACAATATTCTTTGATTTAAAAGATGACCTCACTTGTTTTCCTTTGGCACAAGGATCACAAATTTCATCCTTAAGGAATTTTATAGCTGGTAACCTCTAACTAGGTCTTTTGATCTTAATGTATTAATCAATGTATAACTAGCATGACCTAGACGCTTATGCCAAAGAAGTGGGTCGTCTTCTATAACACTTTAACACGTTAGACTGGTTTTGGGAACAGTGTCCAGGTCCACAACATAAGTGTTCCCTTTTCTGATTCCCTCAAGAACGATGTCTCCTGTGTCATTCCTAGAAATAATGCACTTTTCAGAAGTAAAGTTCACAAAGTTACCTTTATCGCAAAATTGAGAAATGCTAAGTAAGTTATGTTTCAAATTCTCGACTAAAAATACATTATCGATAGCATGGGAACATGACCTTTCAACTTTTCCTTTGGCGATTATCTCACCCTTCATATTGTCACCGAAGGTTACTGTTCCCCCATCATAGGCTTCAAGTGAGAGAAATTTAGATTTGTTACCCGTCATGTGCTTGGAACACCCACTGTCGAGATACCATGAGCTGTTCCCCCTCACTTGAACCTGAAAAACATTAATGGTTAGTTACAGGAACCCAGGCTGTCTTGGGTTCCTTGTCGATTTTATAAGAATCTGTTTTCTTCGTCCAAACGTTATCGACATAGTTTCTGTTAGAGACAGTGTAATGTTCCCTTTTGGTGCACTGGTCCTTCAGATGGCCAGTTCCTCCACAGAAGGAACAGATTCTGTCACTAGGGAGATCAACGTATACCTTTTTCTTCTTGCTATTCTTAAAGTCATCTAGGCGTTTTGAATTTTTACTTTTAGCTTCTTGAATCCATTTGAGAACACTTTTGATTTTCCCTTTTCCTCTTGAATTTAATTCAAGCTCTATTTTATCACTGTTGGAGCGGTTGAATTCGAAGCTACTGTCCAAATTTTGAAAATCTGTACATAGGTTCTTAATAGATGCGTCGTTTAATTCCTTATTCAAGCCTAGCAATTTGTATTGCGATAACTCAATATTAAGAATAACATTTTTCTTTTTAATTCTCTCCATATTTTCCTTTAGAATTATATTTTGGTCCAACAAACCGAAAAATCTGTTTTGGACATCGGATCTAAAGGTGTTTATATAGGAGACATGGTCTTTACTTACTTTGAGCTCCTTTTCCAATTGGAGACACTTATCATTACCATTTTCAAGTTTAATTTGTGTCTCCTTTAGCAACTCTATTAATTTATTTTTACTCAATTTGGATGGATGGACAGAAAATGAGTTAGAAGAACATACCTGCTTTATGGCAAAGGCATTAATTTCTATCTTTTGAAAATCTTCTTTTTCAAATACGGTTTGGGTTTGGGAGCAATTTCATGATTAGAGTTAGTAATGGTTACCTCAAAATCTCCAATTTCGATGACTCTCCAAACTTGATAGTTTTCCGCTTTGATGAAGATCTTCATCATATTCTTCCAATAAATGTAGAATTTTCCATCGAACATGGGCGGTCTTTGAGTAGAATACCCTTCTTCCATTCGCTCATTCATAATTGACATTTTCGGGAACACCAGGATTCTGCCCTCAGGGTTTTCTGATCTACTGGGAACAAGGCTCTGATACCAATTGTAGACTCAATTAGGAACGGGAACAGCAACAAGAGGGGGGTGAATTGTTGTTGTTACTAGTTTAAGCGTTTTTGCCCTGTTTTTGCGGAATTGAATAAAATAAATAAAGCTTAAACTTAGAGCGAAATAACTAAACGAGACAAACGATTTTTACGTGGAAACCTTCTAGGCCTAAATAGAAGGAAAAACAACGACCCCTCGGGATTTCTAAATTCTCCACTATGTTTAAGGCAACTCGTTACAATTACATTAAACATTTTACTTCACTCGAAGCGCATCAACTAGGCCAACTCTTCTCTCTCAAATTGCTTCACTCAAAGCAATAAACTTACCTTCGCTAAAAGCTAAACTCCACACTAGCTTCACTCAAAGCTATTCTCTTCTCTAGCTTCACTAGAAGCTTTCTAATTCCCCCTAGACTCACCCAAGTCTAGTTACAAAGATTCTCTCAAAAACCCTTACAAAAGGATAAAAATTCTCTAAAATAAAATCAATGAGTTGCACAAGAAAATATTATAAATTAATTGGCATTTTTAAAACAAAATTTCCTTGTAAAAATTCTACCAAAATTACGTATGATTTAATGGCTCTTATTAAGGCGAGTTTTGAAGAATAACCGAGTCCACTATTTATAGAGCTAAAATCGCTAAGAAAATGGAATAATCCAATCCATTATTGCTTTATCAAAAAGATCATGGGAGTAATGTGGATTAAACTACCAAACGGTTATTTCCACAATGACTTGAATAAATCAATCATACGTTTAAAACAACAATAACCGCTGTTTCCTAATAATAACCGCGGTTCCCTAATAATAACTGTTGTTCCCTTAAGCAGCAGTTACTTCAGCATTTCCTATTCCAGTACTAACTGCTGGAACGTTTTTGCTATGTTTAGAAACGGTTATACTTCATAAAACTAGACATGATAACCTATTATCAAAAGTAAAGACCGGTTAAAAATAATAGCTAAGACCCATTCAACAACCACTATTTCTATTTTTAGCAAATCTAATATTTACTAAAAAAGATCCTAAAATAAAGGATCTTTATTTGGAAATTCATACGAAAAGAAATTTTTAGAAAATTTTTTGCCAATTAACTATAATAAATAAATGCAACAAATTAATTTAAATACATTAACTAAAAAATAAAAATCAGAATTTATTAGTTAACGTAAGCTGACTTTGGTTTGGGAACAGTGCGCTGTTTCCAAAATCCAGTTTTGCTAGAACATCCAACTTAGGAACAGCAGACCTGCTGTCTCCATTTTACATCCCAAGCGATATACTTCTTCTAACATCCGTTGAATCCTTTTGACACGTGCATTCCCATGAACTAAGCCACAGGTACTATCAACGATCACCATTTCAATCGGATATCGACCTACACACAATCTCTAAACACATATTTGCTTAAGTGTAGTCATCATCAAAACTCAAGAGGTCCAACAATAGTCATATGCTACATATTACGTGTTAAGTTGCGATTTTATGTGTTTATATGATTTTTTGGCACTTTCGCGCTTAAAGTAGCTGAAACTTAGTTTGTTTTGCACCCAACTTGGCACACAACACTATTTGGTATATTTTATTGTGTTGAAGTGGTTAGAATTGAAAATCATAGTCATATGCTAGAAATTACGTGTTAAGTTGCGATATTATGCGTTTTTAAGCTTTTTTGGCACTTTTGCGCATAAATTAGCTCAAACTTGGGTTGTTCTCGACGCAACTTTGAACACAACACTATTTTGGTATATAAATTATTTTGTTGAAGTGGTTAGAATTGAAAATCATAGTCATACGCAAGATATTACGTGTTAGGTTGCGATTTTTGCGTTTTAAAGCTTTTTTGGTACATTCGTGCCAAAAGTAGCTCACAAACTTGGTTTGTTTTGCACGCAACTTGGCACACAACACTATTTGGTATATATTATTGTGTTGAAGTGGTTAGAATTGAAAATCATAGTCATATGCTAGAAATTACGTGTTATGATGCGATTTTATGCGTTTTTAAGCTATCTTGGCTCTTTCGCGTAGAAAGCAGCTCAAACTTGGTTTGTTTTGCACGCAACCTGGCATACAACACTATTTGGTATATATAATTGTGTTCAAGTGGTTAGAATTTAAAATCATAGTCATATGCTAGAAATTACGTGTTAAGTTGCGATTTTATGCGTTTTTAAGCTTTTTTTTTTCAATTTCGCGCATAAAGTAGCACAAACATGGTTTGTTTTGCACGAAACTTGCGACACAACACAATTTGGCATATATTATTGTGTTAAAGTGATTAGAATTAAAAATCATAGCCATATGCTTGAAATTAAGTGTTATGTTGCGATTTTATGCGTTTTTAAGCTTTTTGGCACTTTCGCGCATAGAGTATCTTAAACTTCATTTGTTTTGCACACAACATGGCACACATCACTATTTGGTAGATATTATTGTGTTGAAGTGGTTAGAATTGAAAATCATAGTCATATGCTAGATATTACGTGTTAAGTTGCGATTTTATGTGTTTGTAAGCTTTTTTGGCATTTTCGTGTATAAACTAGCTCAACCTGGGTTACTTTTGCACGCAACTTGGCATACAACACTATTTGGTATATATTATTTTATTGAAGTGGTTAGAATTTAAAATCATAGTCAGATGCTAGAAATTACGTTCTAAGTTGCGATTTTATGCGTTTTTATGATTTTTTGGCACTTTCGTGCTTAAAGTAGCTCAAACTTGGATAGTTTTGCACGCAACTTGGCACACAACACTATTTGGTATATTTTATTGTGTTGAAGTGGTTAGAATTGAAAATCATAGTCATATGCTAGAAATTATGTGTTAAGTTGCGATCATATGCGTTTATAAGCGTTTTTGGCACTTTAGCGCATAATGTAGCTCAAACTTTGTTTGTTTTGCACGAAACGTGGCACAAAACACTATTTGGTATATATTATTGTGTTGAAGTGGTTTGATTTGAAAATCATACTCATATCTTTCAAATTACGTGTTAAGTTGCAATTTTATGCGTTTTTAAGCTTTTTTGGCACTTTCGCGCATAAATTAGCTCAAACTTGGGTTGTTCTGGACGTACTTGGCACACAACACTATTTGGTATATATTATTGTGTTGAAGTGGTTAGAATTGAAAATCATAGTCATATGCTAGATATTACGTGTTAGGTTGCGATTTTATGCGTTTTAAAACTTTTTTGGCACTTTCGTGCATAAAGTAGCTCAAATTTGGTTTGTTTTGGACGCCACTTGGCACACAACACTATTCAGTATACTTTATTATGTGGAAGTGGTTAGAATTGAACATCATAGTCATATGCTAGAATGTACGTGTTAATTTACGATTTTATGCGTTGTTATGGTTTTTTGGCACTTTCGCGCATAAAGTAGCAAAAACTTCGTTTATTTTGCACGAAACTTGCCGCACAACACTATTTGGTATATATTATTGTGTTGAAGTGGTTAGAATTGAAAATCATAGTCATCTGCTAGAATTTACGTGTTAAGTTGCTATTTTATCCGTTTTTAAGCTTTTTTAGCATTTTCGCGCATAAGGTAACACAAACTTGGTTTGTTTTGCACGAAACTTGCCACACAAAACTATTTGGTATATATTATTGTATTGAAGTGGTTAGAATGGAAAATAATATTCATATGCTAGAAAGTACGTGTTAAGTTGCTATTTTATGCGTTTGTAAGCTTTTCTGGCGGTTTCGCGCATAAAGTAGCACAAACTTGGTTTGCTTTGCACGCAACTTGGCACACAAGACTATTTGGTATATATTATTGTGTTGAAGTGGTTAAAATTGAAAATCATAGTCATATGCTAGAAATTGTATTTTAAGTAGCGATTTTATGCATTTTAAAGCTTTTTTTGCACTTTCGCGCATAATGTGGCACAAACTTGGTTTGTTTTGCACGAAACTTGCCACCAAACTATTTGGTATATAATATTGTATTGAAGTGGTTAGAATTAAAAATAATAGTCATCTGCTAGAAAGTACGTGTTAAGTTGCTATTTTATGCGTTTTTAAGGTTTTTTGGCAATTTCGCGCATAAAGTAGCTTAAATACTATTTCTTGTGCACGCAACTTGGCGCACAACACTATTTGGTATATATTATTGTGTTGAAGTGGTTAGAATTGAAAATCATAGTCATATGCTAGAAATTACGTGTTAAGTTGCGATTTTATGCGTTTTTATGCTTTTTTGGCATTTCCGCGAAAAAGTAGCACAGACTTGGTTTGTTTTGAACGAAACTTGCCACACAACACTATTTGGTATATATTATTGTGTTGAAGTGATTCGAATATAAAATCATAGTGATCTGCTAGAAATTACGTGTTAAGTTGCGGTTTTATCCTTTTTTAAGCTTTTTTGGCATTTTCGCGAATAAAGTTGCATAAACTTGGTTTGCTTTGCACGCAACTTGGCACACAACACTATTTGGTATTTATTATTGTGTTAAAGTGGTTAGAATTGAAAACCATAGTCATATGCTAGAAATTATGTTTTAAGTAGCGATTTTATGCTTTTAAAAGCTTTTTTGGCACTTTCGCGCATAAAGTAGCACAAACTTGGTTTGTTTTGCACGCAACTTGGCGCACAACGCAATTAGGTATATATTATTGTATTAAAGTGCTTAGAATTGAAAATTATAGTGATCTGCTAGAAATTACTTGTTAAGTTGCGATTTTATCCGTTTTTAAGCTTTTTGGAATTTTCGCGCATAAAGTTGCACAAACTTGGTTTGCTTTGCACGCAACTTGGTACACAACAATATTTGGTATATTTTATTGTGTTGCAGTGGTTAGAATTGAAAATCATAGTCATATACTAGAAATTACGTATTAAGTTTCGATTTTATGCGTTTTTATGCTTTTTTGGCACTTTCGCTCATAAATTAGCTCAAACATGGGTTGTTTTGGACACAACTTGGCACACAACACTCTTTGGTATATATTATTGTGTTGAAGTGGTTAGAAATGAAATACATAGTCATATGCTACAGATTACGTGTTCAGTTGTGATTTTATGCGTTTTTAAGCCTTTAAGGCACTTTCGCGCATAAAGTAGTTCAAACAAATTTGATTTTGCACGCAACTTGGCACAAATCACTATTTGATATATTTTATTGTGTTGAAGTGTTTAGATTTGAAAATCATGGTCATATGCTAGAAATTAGGTGTTAAGATGCGATTTTATATGTTTTTAAGCTTTTTTTGGCATTTTCGCGCAAACAGCGGCTCAAACTTGGTGTGTTTTTCACGCAACTTGGCACACAACACTAATTGGTATATATTATGGTGTTGAAGTGGTTAGAACTCAAAATCATAGTCATATGCTAGAAATTATTTTTTAAGTTACGATTTATGCGTTTTTAAACTTTTTTGGCACTTTCGCGCATAAAGAAGCTCAAATTTTGGTTTATTTTGCACGCAACTTGGCACACAAATCTATTTGGTATATATCATTCTGTTGAAGTTGTTTGAATTGAAAATCTTATTCATATGTTAGAAATTACATGTTAAAATGCGATTTTATGATTTTTTAAGCTTTCTTTGCACTTTCGCGCAAGAAGCAGCTCAAACTTGGTTTGTTTTGAACGTAACTTGGCATACAACACTATTTTGTATATATTATTGTGTTGAAGTTGTTAGAATTATAATCATAGTCATTTGCTAGAAATTACGTGTTACGTTGCGTTGTTATGCGTTTTAAAGCTTTTTTGGCACTTTCGCGCATGAATTAGCTCAAACTTGGTTTGTTTTGCACGAAACTTGGCACTGAACACTATTTGGTATATATTATTGTGTTGAAGTTTTTATAAATCAAAATCATAGTCATATGCTAGAAATTACGTGTTAAGTTGCGATTTTATGCATTTTAAGCTTTTTTGTCTCTTTCGCGCTTAAAGTAGCAAAAACTTCGTTTGTTTTGCACACGACTTGGCACACAAAGCAATTAGGTATATATTATTGCGTTGAAGTGGTTAGAATTGAAAATCATAGTCATATACTAGATATTATGTGTTAACTTGCTATTTTATGCGTTTTTAAGCTTTTTTGGCACTTTTGCGCATAAAGCGGTTCAAACTTGGTTTGTTTTTCACGCAACATGGCACACAACACAATTTGGTATATATTACTGTGTTGAAGTTGTTAGAATTTAAAATCATAGTCATATGCTAGAAATTACGTGTTAAGCGGCGAGTTTATGCGTTTTTAAGCTTTTTTGGCACTTTAGCGCATAAAGACTTGGTTTGTTTTGCACGCCACTTGGCACACAACACTATTTGGTATATATTATTGTGTTGAAGTGGTTAGAATTTAAAATCATAATCATATGCGAGAATTTACGTGTTAAGTTGCGATTTTATGCATTTTTAATCTTTTTTGGCACTTTCGCGCATAAAGTAGCTCAAACTTGGTTTGTTTTGCACATAACTTGGCATACAACACCATTTGGTATATTTTATTGTGTAGAAGTGGTTAGAATTGAAAATTATAGTCATATGCTAGAAATTACGTGCTAAGTTGTGATTTTATGCGTTTTTATGCTTTTTTGGCACTTTCGCGCATAAAGTAGCACAAGCTTCGTTTGTTTTGCACGAAATATGCCACAACACTATTTGGTATATATTATTGTGTTGAAGTGGTTAGAATTGAGAATCATAGTCATATGCTAGAAATTACGTGTTAAGTTGCGATATTATGGGTTTTTAAGCTTTTTTGGCATTTTCATCCATAAAGTACCTCAAACTTGGCTTGTTTTGCACGAAACTTGGTACACAACACTGAAAACTCAACTCTCTTAAATAATGGTAAGGAGAATTTGAAGACTCAATTCTCTTGAATGATGATAATTCAAAACACATATTGATTAATCAAATAAATTAAGTAATTACATTTAGTTGTTTAAGTAAGTCTAAAATCATATTAGATATACATTTGATAAGTAATATATATATTAAAGTTCGAAGATATTGGAATATGCTTAAAGAACTTAAGTTTATCTTAAAGTTGATTTTATAAGTCTTGAAATACGTTTCAAAGTCTTGAAGATAATTACGCTTATAATCAGGTTAATTTCATAATTATATTTGAAATATTTTAATTGGTCTTGTTCATTAAAATTAACTTTGATATTATTTGAAATTAAGTTTGAATATTTTATTACACGTTTTATCTTAAACGTTCAAATGTTTTATATTTAAACTTTAATTTAAATATGTGCTTAAATTAATTTGATGATTAAATATAGTACAAGGTACACATGTTTTGTTAATTATAGTACACGGCTATATTTGATGTTAAAATTGGTTGTTATGCAAATTATAGAGTTTTCTATTAATAAGATGATATTTCAATTAACATTAAAAATAGAAAATGACTATTTGAATTAATACTAAAAATAGGAATTAATTTGAATGATTATTTAAATGTTGATAAATCTGGTTTGTGTTTAGTTTTCATTATCTTGTGTGAGTACTAACGTGGCAGCATAGCATTGAATATTAAAGATAAATTACAAGCACAATGACGAAATTATTTTGGCTGTCAATACACGTCAGTTTGATGTTAAGCTCAAGATCTTGAGGACAGGCGCAGAATGACCAGGTCAACAGAAAATAACGGAAATGAGCCTTCTTGTTTTCTAAGATGTGTTGAGGCGTAACAGTAAATATATGAGGCTTCATTTCAGAATTAAGGATACATCTCTATGCACCTCTTCTTATAAATTTCTCTCTTTAGAAATTCTCTAAGTGTTTTAAAGAGTTGTAATTCTTAGTTCATCTAACTCTTACATTTGTAATAGGCTTAAGAGTTTTAAAAAGAGTTAGATTAAGTTTAATACGCCTAACCAAGAATACTTTTCAAAGTGTTCAACTTGTGAATCTCTATTGTGAGATTTGAGATTTTCTTTTATTAAAGGGAGTTGTAATACGGTTCTTCAAGGGGAAGAATGTGGTGTGAGGAGATAGTGAGATCTTCTTGTTTGTATTAAAGCCGGATTAACAAAAGGCGTTGAAATCCTACGGGTTGAAAGAGAACCCATAGGCGGGGAGTAGGTAGGTTAGAACCAAACCTCGTTAACATATCGTGTATTCGTGTGTTATACTTTAAAGTTTATTTTCTGCACATACGTTATTGTTTACGAATTGACTCAAAACTGTTCCAGAAAACATTTTTGACAGACTCCTCAAACTCTTGAGACAAGTTTCCAGACAAAATTTTAAATAGCCCAAACTCTCTATTCACCCCCCCTCTAGAGAGTATTCAACCTCATATTAAATTTCAATTGGTATCAGAGCTTAGTTTCACATAAAAAGAGTAATATCTTGTGATGGATCCAATAGGAGAAGAATTGTTTGCTCAAGGACGTTCGTGCTCAAGACCACCTTTGTTTTGCGGTACAAATTTCTCACATTGGAAAACTTTGATGAAAATGTTTGTTATTGATCAAGATATGGAACTTTGGGAGATCATAACTAAAGGACCTAAGATACTCATAAAAAAGGACGCTCAAGGAAATGATATACTAAACTCTGAATCCGAATATTCACAAACTGATTTGGATTGGGTTTTCAAAAACTATAGGGCAATGAATCAATTATGTTGTGCTTTAAATGATATTGAGTTTAATCGAGTTTCTTCATGTACAAGTGCTAAAGAAATATGGGACAAGTTGGTTGTGACATACGAAGGAACAAGTCAAGTAAAGGAGACAAAGATCAACATCCTTATGCATCAATACGAAATGTTTAAGATGAAAAAGGATAAGAATATAAATGAAATGTTTACTCGTTTTACTTTGATTACTAACAGTTTGAATTCTCTTGGCAAAACTTTTACTAATGCAGAAAAAGTCCAGAAGGTCTTGAGGTGTCTTCCAAGATCCAAATGGGGTCCAAAAGTCACCGCCATTAAGGAAGGTCAAGACTTGAGAATTCTATCACTTGACGATCTCCTTGGAAAACTCACAACTCATGAACTTACCCTGCATGATGATGGAGAAAATGATGTAATACCTTCCATGAAAAATCTTGCGTTAAAAGCTAAGAAACGTCATGAATCTTTAAGTGATGATAAAGAAAGTGATGATCAAGAAGATCCATTTGCATTGATTACAAAAGGTCTTGATGGAATCATGAAGATGTGAAAAAGATTTATGAAATTTAAATCCAGAAATAAAGGTAAGTCTTCTAACTCTAATTGAAACTTTAAGACTAACAAACTTGCTTGTTTTGAGTGTGGATCTACAGAACATATTGTAAAGGACTGTCCTAAGAAGAAAAGGGAATCCTACAAAAAGAACAAGAAGAAACAAGCGATGGTTGCAACTTGGAGTGATTCTGAAGGATCATCCGAATCTGAAAGTGAAGATGGACAATCTCATGTATGTCTTATGGCTAATAATGATAACAATGATGACATAGATCAAAACCATAAAGAGGTACGTGAATTTCTTAACACCTGCTCAAAAGATGAATTAGTAACAACTCTCGTTAATATGTTTCAAATTGAAAAAATTTTAAAAGATGAGAAAGATACCTTAGAGTATAGAATACGTCATTATGCTGAAGGTTGTGAAGAAATCTTAAATAAAAATGAATCGCTAAATGCTGAAACAATTAAACTTGAAAAGACTGTCAAGATCTTGAAAGAACAGAATCTCAGCCAGATTAAAAAGCTTATTGACCTTAAGAATGAGAACAATGACCTTGAAGCCATGCTCAAAACCTTGAAACATGAGTCTGAGAAAAATCTACAAGCATTAACCAAACAAAATGAATCCGAAAATAAATTCACTAAAATGCTTACATGTCAAAAACCATCTAGTGATAAACGTGGTATTGGTTATAATAATATTACACATAACTATAAGAGTAAAACTACATTTGTGAAAAGTGCATATAAATATAAACGTACACCTACTTGCACCTTTTGTTGCAAAGAAGGACATATTAGACTTGCATGTCCATACAGACGTAAGGAAAATTATATTATCAAGAATTCCTTTCCTCTTGAATTGCGTGGACAGATAAAGCAAATATGGGTTCCTAAAGCGACAAGACCACCCAACATGGTCTATCCCGAATATGGTTCCAAATTTTTCAAATGGATAGCCAAGTAAGGTTGAGAAAGGTTATTTTTTTTGTTTTGTAGGATAAACAAAAGTGGATTCTAGATAGTGGATACTCGAGGCATATGAGTTGTAAAATCTCTTTATTTTCTGAAATTAAGGAAAGATGCAATGGCTCAATCACCCTAGGAGATAAAGGTAAATGCAAAATTTTAGGCGTTGGTAAAATTGGTAAGAATCCATCTAAAACTATTGACAATGTTTATTTAGTTGAAGATCTAAAATTTAATTTGCTAAGTGTGTCTCAACAATGTGATAAAGGTAATGAAGTAATATTTGATAAAGAAAAATGTGTTGTTAAAAATCCTAATACCGGAGATACTTTCATTACTGCCCTTAGAAATGATAATGTTTATACCTTGCATACTAACGAAATTGCAGCTCAGAATTTTAAGTGCTTGAAAGCTATTACAAATAATCGAAAACTATGGCATAGACGTCTTGGTTACATCAATACTCACACCATGCATAAGTTGGTAAGTAAAGATCTAGTTAAGGGACTTCCAGCTCTTGACTATAAACAAAGTCCTATTTGTGACGCATGCATTAAAGGTAAACAAGTAAGAAGTTCATTCAAACCTAAGAAAATGGTAAGTACATAAAGACCATGTGAACTCTTACATATTGATTTATGTGGACCAATGCGTGTACGGAGCACAAGAGGTAAATCTTACATCTTAGTTACAGTTGATGATTATTCTAGATTTACATGGGTTGATTTTTTAAAGGATAAAAGTGAAGCCTTGAAACTGTTCTCAAGACGTTGTAAAGAGATGCAAACT
This sequence comes from Amaranthus tricolor, assembly GCF_026212465.1. NCBI lineage: Eukaryota > Viridiplantae > Streptophyta > Magnoliopsida > Caryophyllales > Amaranthaceae > Amaranthus > Amaranthus tricolor. The sequence continues at coordinate 14,206,602 of NC_080053.1, forward strand.
CAACTGAACCTTCCTATAGTCTCAATCAGAAGTGACCATGGAAGAGAGTTTGATCAACTAGGCTTTGATTCCTTTTGTGAAAAATATGGAATAACCCATAACTTTTCAGCTCCTAGGACACCCCAACAAAACAGTGTGGTTGAAAGGAAAAATTGAACCTTAGAAGAAATGGCTAGGACAATGCTTATTGAAAATGAATTAGCTAAACACTATTGGGCTGAGGCTGTTAACACAACTACTTATGTTTTAAATAGATGCCTTATAAGACCCATAATTAAGAATACTCCCTATGAGTTATTCAAAGGAAGAAAACCGAATATAGCATACCTTAGACCATTTGATTGCAAATGTTTTATTCATAATAATGGTAAAGACAATTTAGGTAAATTTGATGCTAGAAGTGATGAAGGTATATTTCTTGGATACTCACTAAATAGTAAAGCTTATAGAGTGCTAAACAAATGTACAAATATAGTTGAAGAAAGTATACATGTTGTTTTTGATGAATCCGACAATGGAACATTAAATGAAGGATTTAAAGAGTTAAATCTTATTAAACACTTTAATGATTTGAGTGATGACGAACTAGATGTTAATGTTATTAGTGAAGTTAAAAGGATTAACATGCAGGATACCATAGAAAATATTGATGATGAAGGAAAACAGATTGTAAACATTGAAGACTCACAGTCTGATCTTGAGACCTAATCTCAAGAACTTGAGATAGTTCCTGAACATACTACTTTAGAAACACCAATTAGAAACTTCTCAAATGAAGTAAGTACAAGTTCTTTGAATGAAAACAAACCATCCGTACTACAAAGAAGAATTAGAATGTCATCTCAACATCCTCCAGAAAACATTATAAGTGATCCAAACAAAGGTACGCAAACTCGATCCTCTCTTAAGAATCTATGTGCATTTTTTGCTTTTGTTTCTCTTGGAGAACCAAAGGATGTTAAAGAAGCATTACAAGAACTAGAGTGGATCATTGCAATGCAAAATGAATTAAATGAATTCGAAAGGAACAAAGTTTGGGATCTAGTTGAAAGATCTCCAGATCGTACTATCATTGGAACTAGATGGGTGATTCGTAACAAACTCAATGAGGATGGAGACATTGTAAGGAATAAAGCAAGGCTGGTAGCTCAAGGCTATAATCAAAAAGAAGGTATAGATTATGATGAAACTTTCGCACCAGTTGCACGGTTAGTATCTATTCATATTATGCTTGCTTTTGCTTCATACATGAATATTAAACTAAATCAAATGGATGTTAAATGTGGTTTCTTAAATGGATATTTACAAGAGGAATACATGTTAAACAACCACCCGGCTTTGAAAATTCTGATCTACCTAATCATGTGTTCAAACTAAATAAAGCGCTATATGGCTTGAAACAAGCTCCAAGAGCTTGGTATGCCAGATTTAGCTTACATTTACTTGAAAATGAATTTCAAGGAGGTAAAATTGATAAAACACTTTTCATTAAAACTAAAGGAAAAGATATTCAAGTTGTTCAAGTATATGTTGATGATATATTGTTTGGAGCTACTAATGATTCTTTGTGCAAGGAATTTTCTGAGATTATGTGCAAGGAATTTGAAATGAGCATGATGGGAGACTTAACATTCTTTCTTGGACTACAAATAAAGCAAAAGAAAGATGGCATATTTATTTGTCAAAGTAAATATGTTAAAGACTTGTTAAAGAAGTACAATATGGATCAATGTAAAGATGTTAATACGCCTATGAGTGCAACACTAAGTCTAGACTAAGATATAAATGGTAAGAGTGTTGATCAAAAGACTTATAGAGATATGATTGGTTCTTTATTGTATTTAACTGCTAGTCGTCCTGATATCATGTTCAGTGTTTGCTTCTGTGCTCGTTTTCAAGCTAACCCAAAAGAATCTCACTTAACAGCAATTAAGAGAATTTTTAGATATTTATATGGGACTAAAGACTTTGGTCTATGGTACCCTAGTTGTGGAAATTTTAGTTTGATTGGTTTTTCAGATGCTGATTATGCTGGATACAAGGTTGATAGAAAAAGCACCTCAGGATCGTGTCAATTCTTAGGAAATTCATTAATTTCATGGTATTCTAAAAAGCAAAATTCAGTTGCTTTATCTACAGCTGAAGCTGAATACATAGCTGCAGGTGCATGTTGCTCTCTAATTTTATGGATTGCTCAACAACTTCGAGATCTTGGAATTGATTTCAAAGGAATACCAATAAAGTGTGATAATACAAGTGCAATTTTTATTACTAAGAATCCTGTACAACATTCACGTACAAAACACATTGAGGTACGTTACCATTTTATAAGAGATCATGTTGAAAAAGGTAATATTTCTTTATCCTTTATATCTACTGAAAATCAGTTAGCGGATATATTTACAAAACCTTTACGTGCTGATCGTTTTGCTTATATACGTATGGAACTTAGCATGCTAAATGATGTTGCACGAATTAAGGGGGAGTAATGACAAAGAGTAAAATGGTTAAATATTAAACGTAATTGTTACTTAATTCTAAGTATGTATTAAGGGGTAGCATTATAACTTCATGTTTGATTGTCAATATATGTGTTTGTTTATGCATGAGTTTGAGAATTGAAAATTTAATTTCAATTTCTTAAAAATTATTTGATCTATAAAAATGGGATTTATAATTAAATACCTTTAATCAATAAAGGTAATTTATTTATTTTATTTTTAAACAAAATTGTTTGTTTGAATTACTTATGGACGTCATCCATGCATTAAGATCTTGTTCATGACTTTTGTTTAAATCCAATTAATCTCATAATTGCATTTCCAAATCAAACACCCATTCATATCGTTCTACAACCGGTCAAGTTACACATGTTTTGCATTCAATTGTATTGTCAACAAACAGACAAGGAAATGAAAATTCCTGTTGCTGTTGATACCACCCCAATCTAAACCATTCCTCCAACCGTTGATGAAACCACTTCACCTGGTAAACCAAAACCTTCCAAGAAAAGGAAGACAAGGTCCAGGAAGTAATCTTAATTGTTGATGGATGATAAACAATTTTTTAGTTCGGCAAACAATGTTTTTATTAACAATCCCAACATTTTCCTCTCCTTGTTTACTTTTTGATGAAAGTCAAAAAGGGGGAGATAATATGTAAATATTTATTTTTATTTGCATGTTTATTTGCTTGCTTGCTGGAGATTTACATTTGTTTTTAGATGTTCTGATTTATTGATTTATTAATGAATGGATAGTTTGCTTGCTCTAATTTATTGTTGAATTGTTTTGTTTATTGCTAAATGCATTCATTCAACATTCATGCATGGGGGAGATATGAAAATTTCGAAGGAAAATTTGTGAAGATATATAAAATTTGATAGTTGTTGATTATTGATTATTGTTCATGTTCATAATGTTTGATAATCATGTTTTTGATATTAAAGCATTGATATGATGCTACATTACAATATTGATTATTATATTTGCATGTAATGTGATTGGATATTTGTTTGCATGATAATGAAACATGAAAATTCATTGATTTATACTATTCTGTTTTTATATTGTTCTGATTTGAAACTGTTTTCAAAATCTTGAAGAACATTCTGATTGATGATAAAGTCTTGAAAATATTCTGTTTAAAGATAAATTGTTTATTCTTATCATGTTTTGAGTTCATATTAACTTAGAAATATGACTTAGGAAAATATGGTTTTGACTTTCATCAAGGAGGAGATTGAAGACTCAACTCTCTTAAATAATGATAAGGAGAATTTGAACACTCAATTCTCTTGAATGATGATAATTCAAAACACATATTGATTAAACAAATAAATTAAGTAATTACATTTAGTTGTTTAAGTAAGTCTAAAATCATATTTGATATACAGTTGATAAGTAATATATATATTAAAGTTCGAAAATATTGGAATATGCTTAAAGAACTTAAATTTATCTTAAAGTTGATTTTATAAGTCTTGAAATACGTTTAAAAGTCTTGAAGATAATTACGCTTATAATCAGGTTAATTTCGTAATTATATTTGATGTTAAGCTCAAGATCTTAACGACAAGGCGCAGAATGACCAGGTCAATAGAAAATAACGGAAAAGAGCCTTCGTGTTTTCTAAGATGTGTTGAGGCGTAATACTATATATATGAGGCTTCATTTCAGAAGTAAGAATACATCTCTATGCACCTCTTCTTATAATTTTCTCTCTTTAGAAATTCTCTAAATGTTTTAAGGAGTTGTAATTCTTAGTTCATCTAACTCTTGCATTCTTATTAGGCTTAAGAGTTTTAAAAAGAGTTAGATTAAGTTTAATACGCCTAACCAAGAATACTTTTCAAAGTGTTCAACTTGTGAATCTCTATTGTGAGATTTAGGATACTGAGGTCTTCTTGTTTGTATTAAAGTCGGATTAATAAAAGGCGTTGAAATCCTACGAGTTGAAAGAGAACCCATAGGCGGGGAGTAGGTTGGTTAGAACCGAACCTCGTTAACATATCGTGTGTTATACTTTAAATTTTATTTTCCGCACATACGTTATTGTTTACGAATTGACCCAAAATTATAAATAGCCCAAACTCTCTATTCACCCCCCCCCCCCCCCCCCCCTCTAGAGAGTATTCAACCTCCTATTAACTTTCAAACACTATTTGGTACATATTAATGTGTTGAAGTGGTTAGAATTGAAAATCAAAGTCATATACCAGAAATTACGTGTTAATTGCGAATTTATACGTTTTTAACCTTTTTTGGCACTTTCGCGCATAAAGTAGCCCAAATTTAGTTTGTTTTGCATGCAACTTGGAACAAAACACTATTTGGTATATATTATTGAGTTGAAGTGGTTAAAATTGAAAATCATAGTCATATGCGAGAAATTACGTGCTAAGTTACAATTTTATGCGTTTTTAAGCTTTTTCTGCACTTTCGCGCATAAAGTAGCTCAATCTTGGTTTGTTTTGCACGCAATTCGGCACACAACACTATTTGGTATATTTTATTGCATTGAATTTTTTAGAATTGAAAATCATAGTTTTATGCTAGAAATTACGTGTTAAGTTGCGAAATCATGCGTTTTAAAGTTTTTTTGGCACTTTCGCACATATAGTAGCTCAAATTTGGTTTTTTTTTGCACGAAACTTGGAACACAACACTATTTGGTATATATTATTGTGTTAAAGTGGTTAGAATTGAAATACATAGTCATATGCTAGAGATTATGTGTTAAGTTGTGATTTTATGCTTTTTTAAGCTTTTTAGGCACTTTCGCGCATAAAGTAGCTCAAACAAATTTAATTTTGCACGCAACTTGGCACACATCACTATTTTATATATTTTATTGGGTTGAAGTGGTTAGAAATGAAAATCATTCTCATATGTTAGAAATTAGGTTTTAAGATGCGATTTTATGTGTTTTTAAAGCTTTTTTGGCATTTTCGCGCCTAAAGCGGCTCAAACTTGGTGTGTTTTTCACGCAACTTGGCACACAATACTATTTTTTATATATTATTGTCCTGAAGTTTTTAGAATTCAAAACCATAGTCATATGCTAGAAATTATGTGTTAAGTTGCGATTAATGCGTTTTTAAACTTTTTTGGCACTTTCGCGCATAAAGAAGCTCAAATTTGGTGTTTTTTGCACGCAACTTGGCACACAACACTATTTGGAATAGATTATTGTGTTGAAGTTTTTCGAATTGAAAATCATAGTCATATGCTAGAAATTACGTGCTAAAATGCGATTTTATGCGTTTTTAAGCTTTCTTGGCACTTTCGCGCATAAGTTGTTAGAATTTTAATCTCATACTTGTATTGTTTTTCACGTAACTTTGCACACAAAACTATTTGGTATATATTATTGTGTTGAAGTTGTTAGAATTTTAATCATAGTCATTTGCTAGAAATTACGCGTTAAGTTCCGATGTATTGCGTTTTAAAACTTTTTTGGCACTTTCGCGCATAAAGTAGCTCAAACTTGGTTTGTTTTGCACGAAACTTGGCCCTCGACACTATTTGGTATATATTATTGTGTTGAAGTTTTTAGAATTATAAATCATAGTCATATGCTAGAAATTACGTGTTAAGTTGCGATTTTATGCGTTTTAAGCTTTTTTGGCACTTTCGCGCTTAAAGTAGCACAAACTTGGTTTGTTTTGCACGCAACTTGGCACACAACGCAATTAGGTATATATTATTGCGTTGAAGTTGTTAGAATTGAAAATCATAGTCATATGCTGGATATTATGTGTTAAGTTTCGATTTTATGCGTTTTTAAGCTTTTTTGGCACTTTCGCGCATAAAGCGTCTCAAACTTGGTTTTTTTTCACGCAACTTTGCACACAACACTACTTGGTATATATTATTGTGTTGAAGTGGTTACAATTAAAAATCGTGGTCATATGCTAGAAATTACGTGTTAAGTTGCGAGTTTATGCTTTTTAAAACTTTTTTGGCACTTAAGCGCATAAAGACAAGGTTTGTTTGCACGCAACATGGCACACAACACTATTTGGTATATATTATTGTGTTGAAGTGGTTAGAATTGAAAATCATAATCATATGCTAGAAATTACGTGTTATGTTGCGATTTTATGCGTTTTTAAGCTTTTTTGGCACTTTCGCGCATAAATTAGCTCAAACTTGGTTTGTTTTGCACGCAACTTCGCATACAACACTATTTGGTATATTTTATTGTGTAGAAGTGGTTAGAATTGAAAATCATAGTCATATGCTAGAAATTACGTGTTAAGTAGCGATTTTATGCGTTTTTATACTTTTTTGGCACTTTCGCTCATAAAATAGCACAAACTTGACACACAACACTATTTGGTATATATTATTGTGTTGAAGTGGTTAAAATTGAGAATCATAGTCATATGCTAGAAATTACGTGTTATGTTGCGATATTATAGGTTTTAAGCTTTTTTGGCACTTTCATCCATAAAGTACCTCAAACTTGGTTTGTTCTGCACGAAACTTGGCACACAAAACTATTTGGTATATATTAATGTGTTGAAGTGGTTAGAATTGAAAATCATAGTCATATGCTAGAAATTACGTATTAATTTGCGAGATTTTGCGTTTTTAAGCTTTTTTGGCACTTTCGGGCAAAAAGTAGCCCAAATTTAGTTTGTTTTGCACGCAACTTGGCACACAACACTATTTGGCATATATTATTGTGTTGAAGTTGTTATAATTGAAAATCATATTCATATGCGAGAAAATTACGTGTAAAGTTGCGATTTTAATCGTTTTTAAGCTTTTTTTGCACTTTTGCGCATAAATTAGCTCTAACTTTGTTTGTTTTGCACGAAACTTGCCCCACAACACTATTTGGTATTATTATAGTGTTGAAGTGGTTAGAATTGAAAATCATTGTCATATGCTAAGATTACGTGTAAAGTTGCGATTTTATGCGTTTTGAAGCTTTTTAGGCACTTTCGCGCATAAAGTAGCTCAAACAAATTTGATTTTTCACACAACTTGGCACACATCACTATTTCAAATATTTTATTGTGTTGAAGTGGTTAGAATTGAGAATTATAGTCATATGCTAGAAATACGTGTTAAGTACCTCAAACTTGGTTAGCTTTGCACTAAACATGGCACACAACACTATTTCGTATATATTAATGTGTTGAAGTGGTTAGAATTGAAAATCATAGTCATATGTCAGAAATTACGTGTTAAGTTGCGAGTTTAATTGGCTACAATTGAAAATCTTAGTCATATGCTAGAATTTACGTGTTAAGTTGCGAGTTAATGCGTTTTTAAGCTTTTTTGGCACTTTCGCGCTTAAAGTAGCTCAAGCTTGGTTTATTTTGCACACAACTTGGCACACAACACTATTTGGTGTGGTTAGAATTAAAAATCATAGTCATATGTTAGTAATTACGTGTTAAGTTGCGATTTTATTAGTTTTTAAGCTTTTTTTGGCACTTTCGCGCATTAAGTACCTTTAACTTGGTTTGTTTTACACGCAACTTGGCACACAACACTATTTAGTATATCTTATTGTGTTGAAGTGGTTACAATTGAATATCATAGTCATATGCTAGTAATTACGAGTTAAGTTGCGATGTTATGTGTTTTTAAGCTTTTTTGGCACTTACGCGCATAAAGCAGCTCAAACATGGTTTGTTTGGCACGAAACTTGGCACACAACACTATTTGGCATACATTATTGTATTGAAGTGGTTAGAAATGAAAATCATAGTTATATGCTAGAAATTACGTGTTAAGTTGCGATTTTATGCGTATTTAAGGCATTTTGAGAATTTTCGCGCATAAATTAGCTCAAACTTGGTTTGTTTTGGACGCAACTTGGCGCACAACACTATTTGGTATATATTATTGTGTCAAGTTCTTTGAAATTGAAATACATAGTTATATGCTAGAAATTACACGTTAAGTTGCGAGTTTATGCGTTTTTAAGCTTTTTAGACACTTTCGCGCGTAAAGAACCTCAAACTTGGTTTTTTTTTGCACACAACTTGGCACACAACACTATTTTGTATATATTATTGTGTTGAAGTGGTTAAAATTGAAAATCATAGTTATATGCTAGAAATTACGCGTTAAGTTGCGATTTTATGCGTTTTCAAGCTTTTTTGGCACTTTCGCGCATAAAGTAGCTCAAACTTGGTATGTTTTGCACGTAACTTGGCACACAAAACTATTTGGTATATTTTATTGTGTTGAAGTGGTCAGAATAGAAAATCATAGTCATATGCTATAAATTACGTGTTACGTTGCGATTTTATGCGTTTTTATGCTTATTTGGCACTTTTGCGCATAAAGCAGCTCAAACATGGTTTGTTTTGCACGCAACTTGGCACAAAACACTATTTGGTTTATATTATTGTGTTTAAGTAACTAAATTTAAAATCATAGTGTTATACTAGAAATTACGTGTTAAGTTGCGATTTTATGCGTTTTTAAGCTTTTTTGCCACTTTAGCACTTAAAGTAGCACAAACTAGGTTTGTTTTGCACGAAACTTGGCACTCAACACTATTTGGTATATATTATTGTGTTAAAGTGGGTAAAATTTAAAATCATAATCATATGCTAGAAATTTTTAGTTACAATGCGATTTTATGCGTTTTTAAGCATTCTTGGCACTTTCGCGCATAAAGCAGCTCAAACTTGGTTTGTTTTGCACACAACTTGGCACAAAACAATATTTGGTATATATTATTGTGTGTAAGTGGTTACAATTAAAAATCATAGTCATATGCTACAAATTACGTGTTAAGTTGGGACTTCATGCGTTTTTAAACATTTTTGGCACTTTCGCGCATAAAGTACCTCAAATTTGGTTTGTTTTGGACGCAACTTGGCACACTACACTATTTGCTATCTTTTATTATGTTGATGTGGTTAGATTTGGAAATCATAGTCATATGCTAGAAAGTACGTGTTAAGTTGCGATTTTATGCATTTTAAAGCTTTTTTGGCACTCTCGCGCATAAAGTAGCACAAACTTGGTTGGTTTTGCACGAAACTTGCCACACAACACTATTGGGTATATATTATTGTTTTGAAGTGGTTAGAATTGAAAATCATAGTCATATGCTAGAAATTTTGTGTTAAGATGCGATTTTATGCGTTTTTAAGCTTTCATGGCATTTTCGCGCTTAAAGCAACTCAAACTCGGTTTGTTTTGCATGCAATATGGCACAAAACACTATTTCGTATATATTATTGTTTTTAAGTGGTTACAATTGAAAATCATAGTCATATGCTAGAAATTACGTGTTAACTTGCGATTATATGCGTTTTTATTGTGTTGACGTGGTTAGAATATAAAATCATAGTCATATGCTAGTAATTACGTGTTAAGTTGCGATTTTATTCGTTTTTAAGCTTTTTTTGCACTTTCGCGCATTAAGTACCTTTAACTTGGTTTGTTTTACACGCAACTTGGCACACAACACTATTTGGTATATCTTATTGTGTTGAAGTGGTTACAATTGAAAATCATAGTCATATGCTAGAAATTACGTGTTAAGTTGCGATTTTATGCGTTTTTAAGCTTTTTTGGCACTTTCGCGCATAAAGTAGCTCAAACTTGGTTTGTTTTGCACGTAACTTGGCACACAAAAATATTTGGTATATTTTATTGTGTTGAAGTGGTTAGAATGTAAAATTATAATCATATGCTAGATATTACGTGTTACGTTGCGATTTTATGCGTTTTTATACTTTTTTCGCACTTTCGCACATAAAGCAGCTCAAACTTGGTTTGTTTTGCCCGCAACATGGCACAAAACACTATTTGGTATTATATTATTGTGTTTAAGTAACTAGAATCTAAAATCATAGTCATATGCTAGAAATTACGTGTTAAGATTCAATTAAGTAACTTGGTTTGTTTTGCACGAAACTTGCCACACAACACTATTTGGTATATATTATTGTGTTAAAGTGGTTAAATTGAAAATCATAGTCATACGCTAGAAATTTTTCGTAAAGATGCGATTTTATGCGTTTTTAAGCTTTCTTGGCACTTTCGCGCATACAGCAGCTCAAACTTGGTTTGTTTTGCACACAACTTGGCACAAAACAATATTTGGTATATATTATTGTGTGTAAGTGGTTACAATTGAAAATCATAGTGTTATGCAAGAAATTACGTGTTAAGTTGCGATTTTATGCGTTTTTTAGTTTTTTTGCCACTTTAGCGCTTAAAGTAGCACAAACTAGGTTTGTTTTGCACGAAACTTGCCACACAACACTATTTGGTATATATTATTGTGTTAAAGTGGTTAAAATTTAATATCATAGTCATATGCTAGAAATTTTTAGTTACGATGCGATTTTATGCGTTTTTAAGCATTCTTGGCACTTTCACGCATAAAGCAGCTCAAACTTGGTTTGTTTTGCACACTACTTGGCACAAAAAAATATTTGGTATATATTATTGTTTGTAAGTGGTTACAATTGAAAATCATAGTCATATGCTAGAAATTACGTGTTAAGTTGGGACTTCATGCGTTTTTAAACTTTTTTGGCACTTTCGCGCATAAAGTACCTCAAATTTGGTTTGTTTTGGACGCAACTTGGCACACTACACTATTTCCTATATTTTATTATGTTGAAGTGGTTAGAATTGAAAATCATAGGCATATGCTAGAAAGTACGTGTTAAGTTGCGATTTTATGCATTTTTAAGCTTTTTTTGCACTCTCGCGCGTAAAGTTGCATGAAACTTGCCACACAACACTATTTGGTATATATTATTGTGTTGAAGTGGTTAGAATTGAAAATCATAGTCATATGCTAGAAATTTCGTGCTAAGATGCTATTTTATGCGTTTTTAAGCTTTCATGGCACTTTCGCGCTTAAAGCAGCTCAAACTCGGTTTGTTTTGCACCCAATTTGGCACAAAACACTATTTCGTATATATCATTGTTTTTAAGTGGTTACAATTGAAAATCATAGTCATATGCTAGAAATTACATGTTAACTTGCGATTTTATGCGTTTTTAAGCTTTTTTGGTACTTTCGCGCCTAAAGTAGCTCAAACTTGGTTTTTTTTGCACGCAACTTGGCACACAACACTATTTTGAATATATTATTGTGTTGACGTGGTTAGAATATAAAATCATAGTCATATGCTAGTAATTACGTGTTAAGTTGCGATTTTATTCGTTTTTAAGCTTTTTTTGCACTTTCGCGCATTAAGTACCTTTAACTTGGTTTGTTTTACACGCAACTTGGCACACAACAGTATTTGGTATATCTTATTGTGTTGAAGTGGTTACAATTTAAAATCATAGTCATATGCTAGAAATTACGTGTTAAGTTGCGATTTTATGCGTTTTTAAGCTTTTTTGGCATTTTCGCGCATAAAGTAGCTCAAACTTGGTTTGTTTTGCACGTAACTTGGCACACAAAACTATTTGGTATATTTTATTGTGTTGAAGTGGTTAGAATGGAAAATTATAATCATATGCTAGAAATTACGTGTTACGTTGCGATTTTATGCGTTTTTTACTTTTTTCGCACTTTCGCGCATAAAGCAGCTCAAACCTTGTTTGTTTTGCCCGCAACATGGCACAAAACACTATTTGGTTTTATATTATTGTGTTTAAGTAACTAGAATTGAAAATCATAGTCATATGCTAGAAATTACGTGTTAAGATTCAATTTTATACGTTTTTTTTAAGCTTTTTTAGCACTTTAGCGCTTAAAGTAGCACAAACTTGGTTTGTTTTGCACGAAACTTGCCACACAACACTATTTGATATATATTATTGTGTTAAAGTGGTTAAAATTGAAAATCATAGTCATATGCTAGAATTTTTAGTAAAGATGCGATTTTATGAGTTTTTAAACTTTCTTGGCACTTTCGCGCATAAAGCAGCTCAAACTTGGTTTGTTTTGCACACAACTTGGCACAAAAAAATATTTGGTATATATTATTGTGTGTAAGTGGTTACAATTGAAAATTGTAGTGTTATGCTAGAAATTACGTGTTAAGTTGCGATTTTATGCGTTTTTAAGCTTTTTTGCCACTTTAGCGCTTAAAGTAGCACAAACTAGGTTTGTTTTGCACGAAACTTGCCACACAACACTATTTGGTATATATTATTGTGTTAAAGTGGTTAAAATTTAATATCATAGTCATATGCTAGAAATTTTTAGTTACGATGCGATTTTATGCGTTTTTAAGCATTCTTGGCACTTTCACGCATAAAGCAGCTCAAACTTGGTTTGTTTTGCACACAACTTGGCACAAAAAATCATTTGGTATATATTATTGTGTGTAAGTGGTTACAATTGAAAATCATAGTCATATGCTAGAAATTACATGTTAACTTGCGATTTTATGCGTTTTTAAGCTTTTTTGGTACTTTCGCGCCTAAAGTAGCTCAAACTTGGTTTTTTTTGCACGCAACTTGGCACACAACACCATTTTGAATATATTATTGTGTTGACGTGGTTAGAATATAAAATCATAGTCATATGCTAGTAATTACGTGTTAAGTTGCGATTTTATTCGTTTTTAAGCTTTTTTTGCACTTTCGCGCATTAAGTACCTTTAACTTGGTTTGTTTTACACGCAACTTGGCACACAACAGTATTTGGTATATCTTATTGTGTTGAAGTGGTTACAATTTAAAATCATAGTCATATGCTAGAAATTACGTGTTAAGTTGCGATTTTATGCGTTTTTAAGCTTTTTTGGCACTTTCGCGCATAAAGTAGCTCAAACTTGGTTTGTTTTGCACGTAACTTGGCACACAAAACTATTTGGTATATTTTATTGTGTTGAAGTGGTTAGAATGGAAAATTATAATCATATGCTAGAAATTACGTGTTACGTTGCGATTTTATGCGTTTTTTTACTTTTTTCGCACTTTCGCGCATAAAGCAGCTCAAACCTTGTTTGTTTTGCCCGCAACATGGCACAAAACACTATTTGGTTTTATATTATTGTGTTTAAGTAACTAGAATTGAAAATCATAGTCATATGCTAGAAATTACGTGTTAAGATTCAATTTTATACGTTTTTAAGCTTTTTTAGCACTTTAGCGCTTAAAGTAGCACAAACTTGGTTTGTTTTGCACGAAACTTGCCACACAACACTATTTGGTATATATTATTGTGTTAAAGTGGTTAAAATTGAAAATCATAGTCATATGCTAGAAATTTTTAGTAAAGATGCGATTTTATGAGTTTTTAAGCTTTCTTGGCACTTTCGCGCATAAAGCAGCTCAAACTTGGTTTGTTTTGCACACAAACTTGGCACAAAAAAATATTTGGTATATATTATTGTGTGTAAGTGGATACAATTGAAAATCGTAGTGTTATGCTAGAAATTACGTGTTAAGTTGCGATTTTATGCGTTTTTAAGCTTTTTTGCCACTTTAGCGCTTAAAGTAGCACAAACTAGGTTTGTTTTGCACGAAACTTACCACACAACACTATTTGGTATATATTATTGTGTTAAAGTGGTTAAAATTTAATATCATAGTCATATGCTAGAAATTTTTAGTTACGATGCGATTTTATGCGTTTTTAAGCATTCTTGGCACTTTCACGCATAAAGCAGCTCAAACTTGGTTTGTTTTGCACACAACTTGGCAGAAAAAAATATTTGGTATTTATTATTGTGTGTAAGTGGTTACAATTGAAAATCATAGTCATATGCTAGAAATTACATGTTAACTTGCGATTTTATGCGTTTTTAAGCTTTTTGGTACTTTCGCGCCTAAAGTAGCTCAAACTTGGTTTTTTTTTGCACGCAACTTGGCACACAACACTATTTTGAATATATTATTGTGTTGACGTGGTTAGAATATAAAATCATAGTCATATGCTAGTAATTACGTGTTAAGTTGCGATTTTATTCGTTTTTAAGGTTTTTTTGCACTTTCGCGCATTAAGTACCTTTAACTTGGTTTGTTTTACACGCAACTTGGCACACAACAGTATTTGGTATATCTTATTGTGTTGAAGTGGTTACAATTTAAAATCATAGTCATATGCTAGAAATTACGTGTTAAGTTGCGATTTTATGCGTTTTTAAGCTTTTTTGGCACTTTCGCGCATAAAGTAGCTCAAACTTGGTTTGTTTTGCACGTAACTTGGCACACAAAACTATTTGGTATATTTTATTGTGTTGAAGTGGTTAGAATGGAAAATTATAATCATATGCTAGAAATTACGTGTTACGTTGCGATTTTATGCGTTTTTTACTTTTTTCGCACTTTCGCGCATAAAGCAGCTCAAACCTTGTTTGTTTTGCCCGCAACATGGCACAAAACACTATTTGGTTTTATATTATTGTGTTTAAGTAACTAGAATTGAAAATCATAGTCATATGCTAGAAATTACGTGTTAAGATTCAATTTTATACGTTTTTAAGCTTTTTTAGCACTTTAGCGCTTAAAGTAGCACAAACTTGGTTTGTTTTGCACGAAACTTGCCACACAACACTATTTGGTATATATTATTGTGTTAAAGTGGTTAAAATTGAAAATCATAGTCATATGCTAGAAATTTTTAGTAAAGATGCGATTTTATGAGTTTTTAAGCTTTCTTGGCACTTTCGCGCATAAATCAGCTCAAACTTGGTTTGTTTTGCACACAACTTGGCACAAAAAAATATTTGGTATATATTATTGTGTGTAAGTGGTTACAATTGAAAATCGTAGTGTTATGCTAGAAATTACGTGTTAAGTTGCGATTTTATGCGTTTTTAAGCTTT
>NC_080053.1:14221933-14264968 GCF_026212465.1 Amaranthus tricolor
AAAGTACGTGTTAAGTTGCGATTTTATGCATTTTTAAGCTTTTTTTGCACTCTCGCGCGTAAAGTTGCACAAACTTGGTTTGTTTTGCACGAAACTTGCCACACAAACACTATTTGGTATATATTATTGTGTTGAAGTGGTTAGAATTGAAAATCATAGTCATATGCTAGAAATTTCGTGTTAAGATGCTATTTTATTGCGTTTTTAAGCTTTCATGGCACTTTCGCGCTTAAAGCAGCTCAAACCTCGGTTTGTTTTGCACCCAATTTGGCACAAAACACTATTTCGTATATATCATTGTTTTTAAGTGGTTACAATTGAAAATCATAGTCATATGCTAGAAATTACATGTTAACTTGCGATTATATGCGTTTTTAAGCTTTTTGGCACTTTCGCGCTTAAAGTAGCTCAAACTTGGTTTGTTTTGCACGCAGCTTGGCACACAACACTATTTGGTATATATTATTGTGTTGACGGTGGTTAGAATTGAAAATTATAGTCATATGTTAGTAATTACTTGTTAAGTTGCTTTTTTTGGCACTATCGCGCATTAAGTACCTTTAACTTGGTTTGTTTTACACGCAACTTGGCACACAACAATATTTGGTATATCTTATTGTGTTGAAGTGGTTAAAATTCAAAATCATAGTCATATGCTAGAAATTACGTGTTAAGTTGCGATTTTATTCGTTTTTTAAGCTTTTTTTGGCACTTTCGCGCATGAAGTAGCTCAAACTTGGTTTGTTTTGCACGTAACTTGGCACACAAAACTATTTGGTATATTTTATTGTGTTGAAGTGGTTAGAATGGAAAATTCATAATCATATGCTACAAATTACGTGTTACGTTGCGATTTTATGCGTTTTTATACTTTTTTTCGCACTTTCGCGCATAAAGCAGCTCAAACTTGGTTTGTTTTGCCCGCAACTTGGCACAAAAAAAATATTTGCTATATATTATTGTGTGTAAGTGGTTACAATTGAAAATCATAGTCATATGCTAGAAATTACGTGTTAAGTTGGGACTCTCATGCGTTTTTATACTTTTTTGGCACTTTCGCGCATAAAGTACGTCAAATTTGGTTTGTTTTGGACGCAACTTGGCACACTAAACTGTTTCCTATATTTTATTATGTTGAAGTGGTTAGAATGAAAATCATAGTCATATGCTAG
The DNA here is from genome assembly GCF_026212465.1 of Amaranthus tricolor. NCBI lineage: Eukaryota > Viridiplantae > Streptophyta > Magnoliopsida > Caryophyllales > Amaranthaceae > Amaranthus > Amaranthus tricolor. The sequence continues at coordinate 14,223,106 of NC_080053.1, forward strand.
AAAGTACGTGTTAAGTTGCGATTTTATGCATTTTTAAGCTTTTTTTTGCACTCCCTCGCGCGTAAAGTTGCACAAACTTGGTTTGTTTTGCACGAAACTTGCCACACAACACTATTTGGTATATATTATTGTGTTGAAGTGGTTAGAATTGAAAATCATAGTCATATGCTAGAAATTTCGTGTTAAGATGCTATTTTATGTGTTTTTAAGCTTTCATGGCACTTTCGCGCTTAAAGCAGCTCAAACTCGGTTTGTTTTGCACCCAATTTGGCACAAAACACTATTTCGTATATATCATTGTTTTTAAGTGGTTACAATTGAAAATCATAGTCATATGCTAGAAATTACATGTTAACTTGCGATTATATGCGTTTTTAAGCTTTTTTGGCACTTTCGCGCTTAAAGTAGCTCAAAACTTGGTTTGTTTTGCACGCAGCTTGGCACACAACACTATTTGGTATATATTATTGTGTTGACGTGGTTAGAATTGAAAATTATAGTCATATGTTAGTAATTACTTGTTAAGTTGCTTTTTTGGCACTATCGCGCATTAAGTACCTTTAACTTGGTTTGTTTTACACGCAACTTGGCACACAACAATATTTGGTATATCTTATTGTGTTGAAGTGGTTAAAATTCAAAATCATAGTCCATATGCTAGAAATTACGTGTTAAGTTGCGATTTTATTCGTTTTTAAAGCTTTTTTGGCACTTTCCGCGCTTGAAGTAGCTCAAACTTGGTTTGTTTTGCACGTAACTTGGCACACAAAACTATTTGGTATATTTTATTGTGTTGAAGTGGTTAGAATGGAAAATCATAATCATATGCTACAAATTACGTGTTACGTTGCGATTTTATGCGTTTTTATACTTTTTTTCGCACTTTCGCGCATAAAGCAGCTCAAACTTGGTTTGTTTTGCCCGCAACCTTGGCACAAAAAAATATTTGCTATATATTATTGTGTGTAAGGGGTTACAATTGAAAATCATAGTTATATGCTAGAAATTATGTGTTAAGTTGGGACTTCATGCGTTTTTAAACTTTTTTGGCACTTTCGCGCATAAAGTACCTCAAATTTGGTTTGTTTTGGACGCAACTTGGCACACTACACTATTTCCTATATTTTATTATGTTGAAGTGGTTAGAATTGAAAATCATAGTCATATGCTAGAAAGTACGTGTTAAGTTGCGATTTTATGCATTTTTAAGCTTTTTTTGCACTCTCGCGCGTAAAGTTGCACAAACTTGGTTTGTTTTGCACGAAAATTGCCACACAACACTATTTGGTATATATTATTGTGTTGAAGTGGTTAGAATTGAAAATCATAGTCATATGCTAGAAATTTCGTGTTAAGATGCTATTTTTATGCGTTTTTAAGCTTTCATAGCACTTTCGCGCTTAAAGCAGCTCAAACTCAGTTTGTTTTGCACGCAATTTGGCACAAAATACTATTTCGTATATATTATTGTTTTTAAGTGGTTACAATTGAAAATCATAGTCATATGCTAGAAATTACATGTTAACTTTGCGATTATATGCGTTTTTAACCTTTTTTGGCACTTTCGCGCTTAAAGTAGCTCAAACTTGGTTTGGTTTTGCACGCAACATGGCAGACAACAACTATTTGGGTATATATTATTGTGTTGACGTGGTGAGAATTGAAAATTATAGTCATATGTTAGTAATTACTTGTTAAGTTGCGATTTTATTCGTTTTTTAAGCTTTTTTGGCACTTTCGCGCTTTAAGAACCTTTAACTTGGTTTGTTTTACACGCAACTTGGCACACAAAAATATTTGGTATATCTTATTGTGTTGAAGTGGTTAAAATTCAAAATCATAGTCATATGCTAGAAATTACGTGTTAAGTTGCGATTTTATTCGTTTTTTAAGCTTTTTTGGCACTTTCGCGCATGAAGTAGCTCAAACTTGGTTTGTTTTGCACGTAACTTGGCACAAAAAACTATTTGGTATATTTTATTGTGTTGAAGTGGGTCAGAATAGAAAATCATAGTCATATGCTATAAATTACGTGTTACGTTGCGATTTTATGCGTTTTTATGCTTATTTGGCACTTTTGCGCATAAAGCAAGCTCAAACATGGTTTGTTTTGCACGCAACTTGGCACAAAACACTATTTGGTTTATATTATTGTGTTTAAGTAACTGAATGGAAAACATAATCATATGCTACAAATTACGTGTTACGTTTCGATTTTATGCGTTTTTTATACTTTTTTCGCACTTTCCCGCGCATAAAGCAGCTCAAACTTGGTTTGTTTTGCCCCCAACTAGGCACAAAACACTATTTGGTATTATATTATTTTTTTAAGTAACTAGAATTGAAAATCATAGTCATATGCTAGAAATTACGTGTTAGGTTTCAATTTTTATGCGTTTTTAAGGCTTTTTTAGCACTTTAGCGTTTAAAGTAGCAGAAACTTGGTTTGTTTTGCACGAAACTTGCCACACAACACTATTTGGTATATATTATTGTGTTAAAGTGGTTAAAATTGAAAATCATAGTCATATGCTAGAAATTTTTAGTAAAGATGCGATTTTTATGCGTTTTTTAAGCTTTCCTGGAACTTTCGTGCATAAAGCAGCTCAAACTTGGTTTGTTTTGCACGTAACTTGGATCAAAACAATATTTGGTATAACTTATTGTGTGTAAGTGGTTACAATTGAAAATCATAGTCATATGCTAGAAATTACATGTTAAATTGGGATTTCATGCGTTTTAAAGCTTTTTTGGCACTTTCGCGCATAAAGTAGCTTAAACTTGGTTTGTTTTGCACGAAACATGGCACACAAACACTATTTTGTATATTTTATTATGTTGAAGTGGTTAGAATTGAAAATCATACTCATAAACTAGAAATTTGTGTTAAGATGCGATTTTATGCGTTTTTTAAGCTTTTTTGGCAATTTCGCGCTTAAAGTAGCTCAAACTCGGTTTGTTTTGCACGCAAATTGGCACAAAACACTATTTCGTATATATTATTGTGTTGACGTGGTTAGAATTGAAAATCATAGTCATATGCTAGTAATTACGTGTTAAGTTGCGATTTTATTTCGTTTTTAAGCTTTTTTTGGCACTTTCGCGCATTAAGTACCTTTAACTTGGTTTGTTTTACACGCAACTTGGCACACAACACTAGTTGGTATATCTTATTGTATTGAAGTGGTTACAATTGAAAATCATAGTCATATGCTAGAAATTACGTGATAAGTTGCGATTTTATGCGTTTTTAAGCTTTTTTGGCACTTTCCGCGCATAAAGCAGCTGAAACTTGGTTTGTTTGGCACGCAACTTTGCACACAACACTATTTGGTATACTTTGTTGTATTGAAGTGGTTAGAATTGAAAATCATAGTTATATGCTACAAATTACGTGTTAAGTTGCGATTTTATGCGTATTTAAGCGTTTTTAGAATTTTCGCGAATAAATTAGCTAAAACTTGGTTTGTTTTGGACGCAAACTTGGCGTACAACACTATTTGGTATATATTATTGTGTTGAAGTCGTTACAATTGAAATACATAGTTATATGCTAGAAATTACATGTTATGTTGCGAGTTTATGCGTTTTTAAGCGTTTTAGGACACTTTCGCGCGTAAAGAAGCTCAAACTTGGTTTTTTTTGCACACAACTTGGCACACAACACTATTTTATATATATTATTGTGTTGAAGTGGTTAAAATTGAAAATCATAGTTATATGCAAGAAATTACGTGTTTAGTTGCGATTTTATGCGTTTTTAATCTTTTTTGGCACTTTTGCGCATAAAGTAGCTCAAACTAGGTTTATTTTGCACGTAACTTGGCACACAAAACTATTTGCTATATTTCATTGTGTTGAAGTGGTTAGAATGGAAAATCATAGTCATATGCTAGAAATTACGTGTTACATTTCGATTTAATGCGTTTTTATGCTTTTTTGGCACTTTCGCGCATAAAGCAACTCAAACTTGGTTTATTTTACACGCAACTTGGTACAAATCACTATTTGGTATAAATTATTGTGTTTATGTAACTACAATTGAAAATCATAATGATATGCTAGAAATTACGTGTTAAGATGCGATTTTATGCGTTTTAAAGATTTTTTGGCACTTTAGCGCTTAAAGTAGCAAAAAGTTGGTTTGATTTGCACGCAACTTGCCAAACAACACTATTTGGTATATATTATTGTGTTGACGTGGTTAGAATTGAAAATCATAGTCATATGCTAGTAATTACGTGTTAAGTTGCGATTTTATTCGTCTTTATGCTTTTTTGGCACTTTTGCGCATTAAGTACCTTTAACTTGGTTTGTTTTACACGCAACTTGGCACACAACACTATTTGGTATATCTTATTGTGTTGAAGTGGTTACAATTGAAAATCATAGTCATATGCTAGAAATTAAGTGATAAGTTGGGATTTCATGCGTTTTTAAACTTTTTTGGTACTTTCGCGCATAAAGTACCTCAAATTTGGTTTGCTTTGGATGCAACTTGGCACACTACACTACTTGCTATATTTTATTATGTTGAAGGGGTTAGAATTGAAAATCATAGTCATATGCTAGAAAGTACGTGTTAAGTTGAGATTTTATGCATTTTTATGCTTTTTTCGCACTCTCGCGCATAAAGTAGCACAAACTTGGTTTGTTTTGCACGAAACTTGCCACACAACACTATTTGGTTTATATTATTGTGTTGAAGTGGTTAGAATTGAAAATCGTAGTCATATGCTAGAAATTTCGTGTTAAGATACGATTTTATGCGTTTTTAAGCTTTTATGGCACTTTCGCGCTTAAAGCAGCTCAAACTCGGTTTGTTTTGCACGCAATTTGGCACAAAACACTATTTCATATATATTTATGTTTTTAAGTGGTTACAATTGAAAATCATAGTCATATGCTAGAAATTACGTGTTAACTTGCGATTATATGCGTTTTTAAGCTTTTTTGGCACTTTCGCGCTTAAAATAGCTCAAACTTGGTTTGTTTTGCACGCAACTTGGCAAACAACACTATTTGGTATATATTATTGTGTTGACGTGATTAGAATTGAAAATCATAGACATATGCTAGTAATTACGTGTTATGTTGTGATTTTATTCGTTTTTATGCTTTTTTGGCACTTTCACGCATTAAGTACCTTTAACTTGGTTTGTTTTACACGCAACATGGCACACAACACTATTTGGTATATCTTATTTTGTTGAAGTGGTTACAATTGAAAATCATAGTCATATGCTAGAAATTACGTGTTAAGTTTCGATTTTATGCGTTTTTAAGCTTTTTTAGCACTTTCGCACATAATGCAGCTCAAACTTGGTTTGTTTGGCACGAAACTTGGCACAATAAACTATTTGGTATACATTATTGTATTGAAGTGGTTAGAATGAAAAATCATAGTTATATGCTAGAAATTACGTGTTAAGTTGCGATTTTATGCGTATTTAAGCCTTTTTAGAATTTTCGCGCATAAATTAGCTCAAACTTGGTTTGTTTTGGACGCAACTTGGCTCACAAAACTATTTGGTATATATTATTGTATTGAAGTGGTTACAATTGAAAATCATAGTCATATGCTAGAAATTACGTGTTAATTTGCGATTATATGCGTTTTTTAAGCTTTTTTGGCACTTTCGCGCTTAAAGTAGCTCAAACTTGGTTTGTTTTGCACGCAACTTGGCACACAACACTATTCGGTATATATTATTGTGTTGACGTGGTTAGAATTGAAAATCATAGTCATATGCTAGTAATTACGTGTTAAGTTGCGATTTTAATCGTTTTTTAAGCTTTTTTGGCACTTTGGCGCATTAAGTACCTTTAACTTGGTTTGTTTTACACACAACTTGGCACACAACACTATTTGGTATATCTTATTGTGTTGAAGTGGTTACAATTGAAAATCATACTCATATGCTAGAAATTACGTGTTAAGTTGCGATTTTATGCGTTTTTAAGCTTTTTTGGCACTTTCGCACATAATGCAGCTCAAACATGGTTTGTTTGGCACGCAACATGGCACACAACACTATTTGGTATACATTATTGTATTGAAGTGGTTAGAATTTAAAATCATACTTATATTCTAGAAATTACGTGTTACGTTGCGATTTTATGCGTATTTAAGAGTTTTTAGAATTTTCGCGCATAAATTAGCTCAAACTTGGTTTGTTTTGGACGCAACTTGGCGCACAACAGTATTTGGTATATATTATTGTAATGAAGTCGTTACAATAGAAATACATAGTTATATGCAAGAAATTACATGTTAAGTTGCGAGTTTATGCGTTTTTAAGCTTTTTAGACACTTTCGCGCGTAAAGAAGCTCAAACTTGGTTTTTTTTGCACACAACTTGGAACACAACACTATTTTGTATATATTATTATGTTGAAGTGGTTAAAATTGAAAATCATAGTTATAACCTAGAAATTACGTGTTAAGTTGCGATTTTATGCGTTTTCAAGCTTTTTTGGCACTTTTGCGCTTAAAGTAGCTCAAACTTGGTTTGTCTTGCACGTAACTTCGCACACAAAACTATTTGGTATATTTTATTGTGTTGAAGTGGTTAGAATGGAAAATCATAGTCATATGCTAGAAAGTACGTGTTACGTTGCGATTTTATGCGTTTTTATGCTTTTTTTGGCATTTTCGCGCATAAAGCAGCTCAAACTTCGTTTATTTTGCACGCAACTTGGCACAAAACACTATTTGGTATAACTTATTGTGTTTAAGTAACTACAATTGAAAATCATAGTGATATGCTAGAAATTTCGTGTTAAGTTGCGATTTTATTCGTTTTTAAGCTTTTTTGGCCCTTTAGCGCTTAATGTAGCACAAACCTTGTTTGTTTTGCACGAAACTTGCCACACAACACTATTTGGTATATATTATTGTGTTAAAGTGGTATAAATTTAAAGTCATAGTCATATGCTAGAAATTTTTAGTTAAGATGCGATTTTATGCGTTTTTAAGCATTCTTGGCACTTTCGCGCATAGAGCAGCTCAAATTTGGTTTGTTTTGCACGCAACTTGCCACAAAACAATATTTGGTATATATTATTGTGTGTAAGTGGTTACAATTTAAAATCATAGTCATATGCTAGAAATTACGTGTTAAGTTGGTATTTCATGCGTTTTTAAACTTTTTTGGCACTTTCGCGCATAAAGTACCTCAAATTTGGTTTGTTATGGACGCAACTTGGCACACTAAACTATTTGCTATATTTTATTATGTAGAAGGGGTTAGAATTGAAAATCATAGTCATATGCTAGAAAGTACGTGTTTAGTTGCGATTTTATGCATTTTAAAGATTTTTTGGCACTCTCGCGCATAAAGTAGCACAAACTTGGTAGGTTTTGCACGAAACTTGCCACACAACACTATTTGGTATATATTATTGTGTTGAAGTGGTTAGAATTGAAAATCATAGTCATATGCTAGAAATTTCGTGTTAAGATGCGATTTTATGCGTTTCTAAGCTTTAATGGCACTTTCGCGCTTAAAGCAGCTCAAACTCGGTTTGTTTTACACGCAAATTGGCACAAAACACTATTTCGTATATATTATTGTTTTTAAGTGGTTACAATTGAAAATCATAGTCATATGCTAGAAATTACGTGTTAACTTGCGATTATATGCGAGTTTAAGCTTTTTTGGCACTTTCGCGCTTAAAGTAGCTCAAACTTGGTTTGTTTTGCACGCAACTTGGCACACAACACTATTCGGTATATATTATTGTGTTGACGTGGTTAGAATTGAAAATCATAGTCATATGCTAGTAATTACGTGTTAAGTTGCGATTTTAATCGTTTTTAAGCTTTTTTGGCACTTTGGCGCATTAAGTACCTATAACTTGGTTTGTTTTACACGCAACTTGGCACACAACACTATTTGGTATATCTTATTGTGTTGAAGTGGTTACAATTGAAAATCATAGTCATATGCTAGAAATTAAGTGTTAAGTTGCGATTTTATGCGTTTTTAAGCTTTTTTGGCACTTTCGCACATAATGCAGCTCAAACTTGGTTTTTTGGCACGCAACTTGGAACACAACACTTTTTGGTATACATTATTGTATTGAAGTGGTTAGAATTGAAAATCATAGTAATATGATAGAAATTACGTGTTAAGTTGCGATTTTATGCGTATTTAAGCGTTTTTTAGAATTTTCGCGCATAAGTTAGCTAAAACTTGGTTTGTTTTGGACGCAACTTGGCGCAAAACACTATTTGGTATATATTATTGTGTTGAAGTAGTTAAAATTGAAAGTCATAGTTATACGCTATAAATTACATGTTAAGTAGCGAGTTTATGCGTTTGTAAGCTTTTTAGACACTTTCGCGCGTAAAGAAGCTCAAACTTGGTTTTTTTTTGCACACAACTTGGCACACAACACTATTTTGTATATATTATTGTGTTGAAGTGGTAAGAATTGAAAATCATAGTTATATGCTAGAAATTACGTGTTAAGTTGCGATTTTATGCGTTTTTAAGCTTTTTTGGCACTTTCGCGCTTAAAGTAGCTCAAACTTGGTTTGTTTCGCACATAACTTGGCACACAAAACTATTTGGTATATTTTATTGTGTTGAAGTGGTTAGAATGGAAAATCATAGACATATGCTAGAAATTACGTGTTACGTTGCGATTTTATGCGTTTTTATGCTTTTTTGGCATTTTCGGGCATAAAGCAGCTCAAACTTGGTTTGTTTTGCACGCAACTTTGCACAAACACAATTTGGTGTATATTATTGTGTTTAAGTAACTACAATTGAAAATCATAGTGATATGCTAGAAATTACGTGTTAAGTTGCGATTTTATGCGTTTTAAAGCTTTTTTGGCACTTTCGCGCATAAAGTAGCCAAAACTGAGTTTGTTTTGCACGCAACTTGGCACAAAACACTGTTTGGTATATATTATTGTGTTAAAGTGATTACAATTGAAAATCATAGACATATGCGAGAAATTACGTGTTAAGTTGCGATTTTTTGCGTTTTTAAGCTTGTTTGGGACTTTCGCGCGTAAAGAAGCTCATACTTGGTTTTTTTTGCACACAACTTGGCACACAACACTATTTTGTATATATTATTTTGTTGAAGTGGTTAAAATTGAAAATCATAGTTATATGCTAGAAATTATGTGTTAAGTTACGATTTTATGCGTTTTCAAGCTTTATTGGCACTTTTGCGCATAAAGAAGCTCAAACTTGGTTTGTTTTGCACTTAACTTGGCACAATACTATTTGGTATATTTTATTATGTTGAAGTGGTTAGAATTGAAAATCATAGTCATATGCTAGAAAGTACATGTTAAGTTGCGATTTTATGCATTTTAAAGCTTTTTTGGCAATTTTGCGCATAAAGTAGCTCAAACTTGGTTTGTTTTGAACGAGACTTGCCACACAACACTATTTGGTATATATTATTGTGTTGAAGTGGTTAGAATTGAAAATTACAGGCATATGCTAGAAATTTGTGTTAAGATACGATTTTATGCGTTTTTTATGCTTTTTTGGCACTTTCGCGCTTAAAAGCAGCTCAAACTCGGTTTGTTTTGCACGCAACTTGGCGCACAACACTATTTGGTATATATTATAGTGTTGAAGTGGTTAGATTTGAAAAATCATAGTCATATGCTAGAAATTACATCTTAAGTTGGGATTTTATGCGTTTTTAAGCTTTTTTTGGCACTTTCGCGCATAAATTAGCCCAAACTTAGTTTGTTCTGCACGCAACTTGGCACACAACACTATTTGGTATATATTATAGTGTTGAAGTGATTAGAATTGAAAATCATAGTCATATGCGAGAAATTACGTGTTAAGTTGCGATTTTATGCGTTTTAAGCTTTTTTGGGACTTTCGCGCATAAATGAGCTCAAACTTGGTTTGTTTTGCACGAAACTTGCCACACAACACTATATGGTATAATTATTGTGTTGAAGTGGTTAGAATTTAAAATCATAGTCATATGTTAGATAATACGTGTTAAGTCGCGATTTTATGCGTTTTTAAGTTTTTGGGAACTTTCGCGCATAAAGCAGCTCAAAGTTAGTTTATTTTGCACGCAACTTGGCACACTACACTATTTGGTATATATCATTGTTATCAAGTGGTTAGAATTTAAAATCATAATCATATGCGAGAAATTACGTGTCAAGTTGCGATTTTATGCGTTTTAAAACGTTTTTGGCACTTTCGCGCATAAAGCAGCTCAAATTTGGTTAGTTTTGCACGCAACTTGGCACAACACTCACCAGTGGAAAAATCTCATTTGCTGCGGTTTTTGGCCATTATTTGCTGCGGTTTTGGCCCCAAGCAATAGTGATAGCAGCAAATAGCCTATTTTAAATGCTGCGGTTAAAAACCGCAGCAAAAAAGGGTATTATTTGCTGCGGTCAGTCCCCAAAACCGCAGTAAATAAGAGGTATTATTTGCTGCGGTCAGCCCCCATAACCGCAGCAAATAATGGCACTTATTTGCTGCGGTTTTGGGGGTTGACCGCAGCAAATAGATATTTTTTTGTATTTTCGTCTTATTCTAATAATAATCCAATAATAATGTAAAATTACAATGATTAATCCAATAATAATCCAATGATAATCACCAATAATCTCTTTGAAATAAAAAACTCTCAATAATATAATATGATATGTACGTACATATATATATATATATATATATATATATATATATATATGTATATATATATATATATATGTATATATATATATATATATGTATATATATATATATATATATATGTATATATATATATATATGTATATATATATATATATATATATACATATATATATATATATATATATATATATATATATATATATATATATATATATATAATAAAGTCCTAAAAATAATCTATATTATTTACACTTTATCAAGGACAAAATTTAGCAAGATACGCGGCAATCTTGTCTTTTAATTCGCACATCTCTCCACTTCTCAAACAGCGTGTTTCCCTCGGAATGTCGTTAAAAACCTATAATATAATATAAAATCAAAAGACGATTAATATAAATTAAAAATTAGACGATTACCAATAAGAATTATTTAAGAACGTACTAACCAATACGTAAGGCATCTGTATTTTCGACTCCAAACTCCTTCTCGGATTTTATAATATCGTCCATATACTTCAGCGCGTAGTAGCCGCATTCAACGGAAGAAGAAGGTTGTTGAAAGCACTAAGAGAAAATAGATGTTAGTGTCAAAAACGGTTAAAAACGCATAAAATCGCAACTTAACACGTAAATTCTAGAATATGACCATGACTTTCAATTCTAACAACTTCTACACAATAATATATACCAAATAGTTTTGTGTGCCAAGTTTCGTGCAAAACAAACCAAGTTTGAGCTACTTTATGCGCAAAATTGACAAAAACGCTTAAAAACCCTTAAAATTGCAACTTAACACCTAATTTCTAGGATATGACTATTATTTTCATTTCTAACCATTTCAACACAATAATATATGCCAAATAGTGTTGTGTGCCAAGTTTCGTGCATAACAAACCAAATTTGAGCTACTTTACGCGCGAAATTGACAAAAACGCTTAAAAACCCTTAAAATCGCAACTGAACACCTAATTTCTAGCATTTGACTATTATTTTCAATTCGAACCATTTCAACACAATAATATATGCCAAATAGTGTTGTGTGCCAAGTTTCGTGCATAACAAACCAAGTTTGAGCTACTTTACGCGCGAAATTGACAAAAACGCTTAAAAACCCTTAAAATCGCAACTTAACACTTAATTTCTAGCATATGACTATTATTTTCAATTCTAACCATTTCAACACTATAATATATGCCAAATAGTTTTCTGTGCCAAGTTTCGTGCGTAACAAACCAAGTTTGAGCTACTTTACGCGCAAAATTGACAAAAACGTTTTAAAATCCTTAAAATCGCAACTTAACACCTAATTTCTAGAATATGACTATTATTTTCAATTCTAACCATTTAAACACAATAATATATGCCAAATAGTGTTTTGTGCCAAGTTTCGTGCGTAACAAACCATGTTTGACCTACTTTACGCGCGAAATTGACACGGTAGCAAACTAGTGACCAGACCACCTTGGACGACACGTGGAGACCAAACCTATGCATCCAGGACCTAGGCTAAAGTGGAAATGAAATCTAGGTACTTGGATCTCGCTATCAAGGTCCTAAAACCATTCTAACAATCCTCGTGGACTTCTAGAAGCTGAGATGAAGGAGGGCTGCTCGACAGTTTGCTAGATCAGAATTGTTTAAGTGTTTGTGGTTGTTTCGTGTTCTTTTCATGATCATTTGTAGTTTTTGTCTGTGTTACTAATCAAATTTTACGCACAACTTTAATCCTTGCATAACCATGGCCTTAATCAGCCCCAGTTTCGCATCAAAACCAAGTTTGAGCTACTTTAGGCACGAAATTGACAAAAACGCTTAAAAACCCTTAAAATCGCAACTTAACACCTAATTTCTAGCATATGACTATTATCTTCAATTCTAACCATTTCAACACAATAATATATTCCAAATAGTGCTGTGTGCCAAGTTTCGTGCGTAACAAACCATGTTTGACCTACTTTACGCGTGAAATTGACATAGCAGCAAACTAGTGACCAGACCACCTTGCACGACACGTTGAGACCAAACCTATGCATTCAGGACCTAGGCTAAAGTGGAAATGGAATCTTGGTACTTGCATCTAGCTATCAAGGTCCTAAAACCATTCTAACAATCCCCGTGGACTCCTAGAAGCTGAGATGAAGGAGGGCTGCTCGACAGTTTGCTAGATCAGAATTGTTTAAGTGTTTGTGGTTGTTTCGTGTTCTTTTCATGATCATTTGTAGTTTTTGTCTGTGTCATTAATCAAAGTTTACGCACAACTTTAATCCTTGCATAACCATGGCCTTAATCAGCCCCGGTTTCGCATCAAAACCAAGTTTGAGCTACTTTACGCACGAAATTGACAAAAACGCTTAAAAACCCTTAAAATCGCAACTTAACACCTAATTTCTAGCATATGACTATTATTTTCAATTCTAACCATTTCAACACAATAATATATTCCAAATAGTGCTGTGTGCCAAGTTTCGTGCGTAACAAACCATGTTTGATCTACTTTACGCGTGAAATTGACATAGCAGCAAACTAGTGACTAGACCACCTTGCACGACACGTTGAGACCAAACATATGCATCCAGGACCTAGGCTAAACTGGAAATTGAATCTTGGTACTTGGATCTAGCTATCAAGGTCCTAAAACCATTCTAACAATCCCCGTGGACTCCTAGAAACTGAGCTGAAGGAGGGCTGCTCGACAGTTTGCTAGATCAGAATTGTTTAAGTGTTTGTGGTTGTTTCGTGTTCTTTTCATGATCATTTGTAGTTTTTGTCTGTGTCATTAATCAAAGCTTATGCACAACATTAATCCTTTCATAACCAAGGCCTTAATCCGCCCCGATTTCGCATCAAAACCAAGCTTGAGCTACTTTACGCGCGAAATTGACAAAAACGCTTAAAAACCATTAAAATCGCAACTTAACACCTAATTTCTTGCGTATGACTATTATTTTCAATTCATTTCAACACAATAATATATGCCAAATAGTGTTGTGTGCCATGTTTCGTGCATAACAAACCTAGTTTGAGCTACTTTACGCGCGAAATTGACAAAAACGCTTAAAAACGCATAAAATCGAATATGTGTACCTTTATTGCTGTCCATTTTGGAAATGTGGCTCTGGATGTAGATCCCATTTGTCCACGCACTTTTTTCATTGCGCTGAAACGCATGGGAAAAGTAATACTATTTATATATATGTAACACTTAATTAAATCAAATTGGTAAAATAATTAATATTACGTACGCATTCAACAACGCTTTGATTTTTGTGTTGCGAGGTGGGCTTTGAGGTTTTTGTAATGAGTCGAAGACGTGCACAGTGTTCGTTAAAGGACATATGACCAAAAGTATCCAATGCAAACTACAAACATAAATTTAAAATCAACAAATTAGAGATTAGGTGACTTTAAAAATCAAAAGATAAGTTCAATTTCAAAAATAAAACTTACTCTTCCACATATGGTGCCACAACGAATGTGTGTTTAGATGCAACGGAATTAGTCAAAGCCGTCTCAATGTATGCTCTGACGTCATCTGGATCATTTCTACATTTACTACCCGAAATCGACTCCGGACAAAACCATCCAATTTTTATTGGAGGTTCGCAAGAATTTAGCTCCTCGTAAGCCGCATTAAACTCACAAATAAGAAAATTTTGTTAGTAATTTGGTTATTAAAACAATTAAACAACAATGCCTAACTTGTAAGATAATGAACATCACCTCATGTAGACATGGAAAAGAGCTACATTCATCATTTCTCCTCTCAAAAATTGCCCAATGTCACTAGGACCAATAATTACAAACCGGCTCTCTAAAAAGCAATATTGCTCCTTCAGCAGGTTCAAAATGAGTGGGTCCTCCTCACTTATGCGAGATGCACAATAATGCAGCCATTGGCAATCTTGAGAGAGATCTTTTAGCTCCTCATCAGTCAAAATTGGAGTGCTTGGCATCGACTTTGACCCAATCGACACCTTTTCTGAGAAACCGACCTCTCTCCAAGATCCCTTTGGACTATTTTGCTATTTCAATTTATAAAATTAAATTAGTGTGAGCATGCAATTAAAAAATTAAAAATAAACAAGGTACAAATGATTCTTACCATGTTAGTGAATCGGACCCAAGCATATGGCCATATGACGAAACTACCTAGGGCGTCTGATAGTTTCTCAAGGCTCCATGCTAGCATTGGAATTGGGAGTAAGAAATCTTCAAACCCCTTTACAATAGTCTCCACGGCCACACTGATGTGACCACTTGTAATAGGCATTGAATGCACTGTTTGGCCCTCTTTATTTGGCTGGGCCACACCATATGCAATCTCAGTTAAGTCGCCATCACTAGCAACACCTAACTGAGGCCGCAAAAGAGAACAAGGAGTCGCCTCCTGAAAATTGTGTCGTTTAGTATAATAAGCATCATAATAAAATATTAATTACGCGTTGCAGTTTAAATTAATAAGTGCTTATATATTTAAAAACTATGTACCTGTAGCACTGGCTCCGGAGTTTGAGCAACGAAGTTTATGTTCTCCGGTGTGGGGTTTTCCCCTTCAGGGGTATTAGTAATGAGCTGGGGTGCTACGGGGGTAATGGGCTCGGGTGTTGGCTCGACCAAAGCGTTAGGATCCCCATATTGACTTTCCTGATCCTCGACAATCAGGTTTGCCAAGTCCACAATGGGTGCTCCCATCTTCTGCAACACGGCGGCCAGCTTGGCGAGAACGTCCTTCGTAATCTCCGCTCGGAGCGTTCCTACTTCTTCCCGCAGTGCTATTCGGGATTGAGTAGCAACACACTCTTTGACGAATGCCTTCTGTAACCCCACGCGGACGCCTCCTTTTCCGACTACCCGCCCACTGTGGTCTTTCCCTAAGACCATATGTAATGCGTCAACATTGCCTCTTGGGGTGAACTCCCCCGTAGCTTCTTTTTCCTTCCAGCCCATCTGTTCAAATAAAAATTAGCAATTAGTATAAGTACATCAAAGCCCAAGAATACAAAACAAATGAAGAATATACTTAATAATTTCAAAACTCACCACAGCATCAACAACCTTCTTCGTTCTCGGATCATTAATGGTAAATTTACCACTTGCATCTCGGGAATGAAGCCCACAATACCAATCACGCACCCGATCTCCAGCAAGAGTATTCACGGATGCGGAGGTAGTCGTAGATGAGGGCGTGGATGAACTTCAATTGGGGTATAAACCCGCATCCACCCACTCTTTTCGGACCTCATCGTACGTTTTCTGGCCTAAGCGATGGTAAAACATCCTTTTGCTTGCAGAATCAGAAGCTTTACCACGCTTTTCCTAATTAATCATTAGAAATCGAATGTCTTGTGTAGGAATGTTAATAGATGATCGAATGCAACAAGAGGGGGGTGAATTGTTGTGTTGTTAGTTTAAGATTTTTTGCTCAACTTTTTGCGGAATTGTATCAAGTAAAGAACAAAACTTAAACTTGAAAACGAAAAGAGAAATAATAAAGGAGACAAGAATTTTACGTGGAAACCTTCTTGGCCTAATAAGAAGGAAAAACCACGACCCCCCGGGATTTCAAAATTCTCACTATGTTAAGGCAATCAATTACAATTACACATAACAATAATTTGCTTCACTTGAAGCTTCTCAATTCTCTAAGTGCTTTACTCAAAGCTTCTCTACTTAGGCCTAATTCTCTTCTCTTCTATTCTCTCCTTCTCTTTCTCTTCTTCACGATTCTCTCTTCTACTACCCTTAGACTTCCCACAAGTCTAATTACAACAATAACACTCAATTACCCTTTACAAGGCCAATTCATAAAGATCAAAATGAAATAGTTGCTTTAAGAGAAATATTATGAATTAATTGGCATTAAAAACTTAGAATATTTTTCTCAAATAAATCTCCCTTTTGATGGACACTCTTAATTCATGCATTCCCGTCTGAACCGTAAGTTCCCTCTTTTAAAAGAGGAACAGCAAGCAGTGCACTCAGCCCATGTTCTCCAGGAGCTGCACATATCCCACGTTCTCCATAACTAACTTACTCCCAAAGAAAACGGGAAGTTAGTTAATAGGTAAGAGTGGAATGTAACTGCTGTATGCACGGTTAAAACATCATGGGTCAAGGAGATCCTAAATTGTAGGAGACCGATTCAAAGTAGAGAACAAATCTCTTGAATTCCGAGTTTATAGGAGATAAACAAGGAATTGATTTTCTCCATGTTTTTAGCCGAATTAAAATTATTTTGCCAATTAATAAATAAATTTAATTAAGCAACTAATTAAATTTTAACCTTTTACATTAACCAAAAACAGAAAACTTAATTTTCGTAATCTTCCAGTCAATGTCTTCTTCAGACCTGCATCGTAAGGAACAGCACACTGTCTCCATCTACAACCTTCGTCAGAACTTCAACTCCTAGGAACAGTAAACTGTTTTCCAGAGCCATTGCCCAACTTCTTGGATATTTGAGACATGTACAGCTTCCACGAATCAAGTCATAGGCTTCATCAACGATTCACATTAAATCGGATATGTACCTACAAAACAATCTCTAATAATATGTTTGTTTATTAAAGGTAAAGTCATCATCAAAACCTTAAGAGGGCAACAAATTCCCCCTTTTTGATGATGGCAAACTTTATAAACAAACTTAAGTAAAATAGAGTAAAACAAAATTCATAGAGCATACTAGAGATTGAAGTAACTCTAATTAACTTAGCAAATCAACTTGTTAGAATATAATTTACCAAGCATTCATAATCAAACAGTTTACTCTAAAATATCAAATATTTTTCAAAAAGTTTTCAAAATTAATTAACTTAAAACCTAAATGAAATAAACTAAGTTAAACGGAAATAGATAAAGACTAACATAACATAATAACCTAATATAATAAAACTAACATAATATGAGCTAACATAATAAAACTATAATAAACCTAACATAACATATTAAGTATTTTCACAGAAACAAATATTCATGAGAACTTCAACAAACTTAGCAACACAGATGGAAACAAATATTCATGAGAACTTCAACAAACTTAGCAACACAGATGATCACTAAACTACCAGCAGCACACATTATATCCATAAGAATCAATATAAATCAACAAGATATGTAACTGTGTAATCACTGCTCCTCTTAAGTTTGTGCATAATCTTCCCCCTTTTGACATCAATCAAAAAGAATTGGGAGTTATCAAATCTCAGCACAAACCATATAGATTTGTTAGTGATGAAAGCAACAAACAACAATAATAAAAGCAAGTGCTATGAACAATAATTAAACCTGCACAGAGTTAATTGTCACAGACCATGAAAATAAAAAACAAAGAAAAGTAGCAATTGTTCAAGATTACAACTACAATGTACCCCGGATGGTACAAGGTAAAGAGAAATTGTTTGTTAAGTAATACAACCAATAGGTTCTTTTAAAAACAGAGGGAGAGGGTTAAGGGGCAGTCTCTTCATCAATATACTCAGTCTGCACCTCCACTGTGTCCAGCTTGGCACCAAGGCGTTGTTCCATTTGGTTCAGCTGATCCACAATTGAAGCTAGCGAGACACGAGTCTCATCCTGAAATGCAATTAATTGAGACTGTAGATCAAGGAGTTTTGAAAGGATGGAGTCTGTAGATGCTGTAGGAGTAGGGTCAGCACAACCAACACCAGAAGAGGATGGAAATGGTGGTGGTGTGAAGTGAATGGGTGATGGAGGTGGTGATAAGGTTTGAGTTGGTGGTGGAGTGGTTGGCTTGGGAGAAGGAGGGTCATATGAAGTAGGCTCAGGAATGGTTTTTGAAGTAACATCATCAACCTTTACTGCCTTACCCTTTGAAGCAAGCCTCCTACTCTTCCTCTGAGTGGCTTTACCCTTCCTCAGCTTAGCAATCACGACCTCCTCATCACTGGAATCTCCTTCCTTTTCTCCTTGTTCCCCCTCAACTTTAGTCTCCTCTTCCTGTTCCCCCTTGTTTTCTGCTTCACTGGGAACATGCCCTTGTTTTACTTCTTCTTTTTCTTCTTCTTCCTTTTCTTTTTCTTTTTCTTTTTCAATTCCTTTTTCTTTCTTTATTTTTATTTCTTTTTCAACCTCCTCTTCTTCTTCTTCTTCTACTTCTTCATCATCAGAACCAACAAAAACAACTTCTTCTAAGTCATTTATTAATACCCCCTCATCAGTCACTCTCAAATGCAAGTTTTTCAAACAACGAGCACCAATCTTCATATTTGGTCCCATTGGGTACTCCAACCCATCCAATGGCACACCAAATTTACGGAAAATCCAAGTTAACAGCCCCCCATACCCTACAACATTTTTCTTTTCTATACAGTCAGACAAATGCGAAATCATTAAAGATGGAAAATTGATTTTGATTTGATTAACCATGCAATAAATCAGAGTTGCATTACGCAGACTCATCTCACTCCTTTTGGAATTTCGGGGCAAGATGAATCTTCGTGCTACATTATAAAGTAATTTATGCAATGGGGACAACACATTGTGACTGATTTTACCCCTTTTCTGTTCAACCCCTAAAAACTTAAAGATTGTTTTTTCATTTATCCCAGAGAAAACTATCTTAGCACCAATACTGTAAGTATCAAACCCTACATTCGAAATTTTAAACCATTCTGTCAATAAAGCACTATTAAACTCTATTTTAATGTTCCTAACCACACTGGAACACTTACCACAATCATTTGAAAAATTTGAAATAAACTCTCTCATGATATTTGGGAAGAGAGAATTGCAACAATATTCCGTCATCAAACCTTCCCATTCTTGAAATTTTAAAATGTCATGGAGTTGTGGAAAGTAAGTAGAGTCATACTAGAATTTGTCAACCCCAAATCCAACAGTCATCTCTTTAGCAATCTCCTCGGCACTATTTGGGTCGACTTGCTTCAAACGTTTGGCAGTTTGGGATGATGATTCACCTCTGGGTGTGGATGATTTGCGTTTTGGTCGAGCACTGTCAGTGGTTTCTTGTGAGGGTGTTGGTGGTGGTGCATCTTTTAACAATGGGGATGGATGAACAACTTGTAAGGGTGTCGGCTGGATGTTTTGGTGGGATGAGGACGCTTTCTTTCCAGATTTTGATGTTTTCTTGCTTGATTTGGGAGTTTTCATGGTTGAGTGTTGAAGATTTGAGGGAGAAGAAGGACAGTTTCTTGTGACGGTTTGTGAGGAGGGAGAAGAATGACGGTTTGAGTGATTGTGATGTAGTGAGGGCCTTTTAAAGAGAGTTGATAGTTATCAAACGTCCCATCTCATCAAAGCCTTTTCATCAATGCATTAGATATGGAAGGATTGTGTATTTTGGTTATTAAAAACCGTTTCCCATTAGTTTTAATTTTAAGTTGGCTGTACTAATTTCCAAACAATGTGATGATATAATATGAAAAGTTTATGAAATATTATGGAGAAAATAATGAACATATTGCATTGGTCTGTTTGAATTAACAACATGCAAACGTAAAAACATTCATAGTACAAACTTCATTACGTGTTTACCTGATCCATGCAATAATTGATTTTCAATCAAGATTTTGAGATTGATTCCTGACCTCTTCATTCTCATAATGCTTCAATGGGAAATATATGCAACTAACTTTAGTGGAGCTTGATCATACCAAGTTCCAATCTCATTTTTTCATATTGTTCCCTAGGAAGTGGTTTGGTCAGAATATCAGCAACTTGTTCATTTGTGTTAACATGCTTCAATACAATATTTTTGTGTTCTACGTTATCCTTTAGAAAATGATGTCTAATGTGTATATGTTTAGCACGTGAATGATGCACTGGATCTTTAGATATACATATGGCACTAGTATTATCACAATAAATAGGAATGCATTCAACTTTAATACCAAAATCTCTAAGTTGCTGTTTTATCCAGAGCATTTGGGAACAGCAAGCTGCTGCTGCTACGTATTCAGCTTCGGCAGTGGATAATGCAACCGTATTTTGTTTCTTGGAACTCCATGAAACTAAACATGAGCCAAGATATTGTACCATACCTGATGTACTCTTTCTATTAACAAGATCACCAGCATAATCTGCATCACTAAAACCTTTTAAATCATAAACATAACTTTTACGATAAAATAGGGACAAGTCGTCTGTTCCCTTTAAATATCTCAAAATTCGTTTGACTGCAGTGAGATGTGATTCTTTAGGATTTGATTGAAATCTAGCACATAAACCAACACTAAAAGAGATATCAGGTCTACTTGCAGTTAGATACAATAAAGAACCTATCATGCCTCTATACATGGTTTGATCTACATTGTTCCCATTTATGTCTTCATCTAGTCTAACATTGGTAGCCATAGGTGTGTGGTTGGTTTTAGAGTTGTTTAGTCCATATTTCTTAAGAAGTTCTTTGATGTATTTTTGTTGATGAATGAAAATACCATTTTCAGTTTGTTTAATTTGCAAACCAAGAAAGAAATTCAATTCTCCCATCATGCTCATTTCAAATTCTGTACCCATAAGGTTAGCAAATTCTTTACATAATAAATCATTAGTAGCACCAAAAATAATATCATCAACATAAATTTGAACAACCAAAATATGAGAACCTTTATTCTTAAAGAACAAGGTTTTGTCGATTTTTCCTCTTACAAAGTTATTTTGAATCAAAAACTTTGAAAGTCTTTCGTACCATTGCCTAGGTGCTTGCTTCAAGCCATATAGGGCTTTGTCAAGCTTGTAGACATGATTAGGACAAGAGGTATTCTCAAAACCTGGGGGTTGTTCCACAAAAACATCTTCATCAAGATAACCATTCAAAAAAGCACATTTCACATCCATTTGATATAGCTTAAAATTCATAAATGCAGCAAAAGAAATTAAGATTCGGATAGCCTCTAACCTTGCTACTGGAGCAAAAGTCTCAGTGTAATCAATACCTTCTTGTTGATTATAACCTTTAACCACGAGTCTAGCTTTATTTCTAACAATTATTCCATGCTCATCAAGCTTGTTCCGAAATACCCATTTCAAACCAATAACTTTCTTGTTTTTCGGTTTGGGTTCCAAGTGCCACACTTTATTTCTCTCAAACTCATTCAGTTCATCTTGCATGGCAACTATCCAATCGGAATCCTTTAAAGCTTCCTCGTGATTTTTAGGTTCAAGTGATGATAGGAACGCAAAGTGTGCACAAAAGTTTCTCAATTGAGATCTAGTTTGTGTTCCCTTATTTATATCACTTACAATTGAATCAAGAGGATGATATCTTTGATACTTCCAAGGTTTAGGCACAAATTCTCTTGAAGGAACAGTAGCATGTTCTTGTTCAGTAACTTGATTGACATTCTGTTTAGCTACTGGATCATTTTGTTCATCTGTGGGAACAGCTGGATTGGGAACAGTCTGCTGGTCCTGTTGTGCTGGCAGTTCCTGGATTTGGTCAGTTTCTTCTGCCTCTTCTTGTATCGACTGTTCGCTTGCTCTTCCTCGATCTTGCACTTTTATTCCTTCATCTTCATCTTCCAAATTTGCAAGACCTATTTTAATATTACTTGTTTCCTGTTCACTTGTTGAAAAGTTAGTTTCATCAAAGATTATGTGAACAGACTCTTCTACACTCATTGTTCTCTTATTATATACTCTGTAAGCTTTGCTTTGTGATGAATAACCAAGAAACACTGCCTCATCACTTCTTTCATCAAATTTACCCAAATTTCGTTTTCCATTTACATGTACAAAACATTTGCATCCAAACACACGAAAATAGGAAATATTTGGTTTAACACCCTTAAGTAAATCATAGGGTGTCTTTGAAGTGATTGGTCTAATTAGTACACGATTCAATATATAGCATGCAGTGTTAACGGCTTCTGCCCAAAAATTCCTAGGTAGACCACTAGCAATCAACATGGTCCTTGCCATTTCTTCTAAAGTCCTATTTTTCCTTTCTACCACACCATTTTGTTGTGGTG
Source organism: Amaranthus tricolor (assembly GCF_026212465.1). NCBI lineage: Eukaryota > Viridiplantae > Streptophyta > Magnoliopsida > Caryophyllales > Amaranthaceae > Amaranthus > Amaranthus tricolor. Next base: position 14,245,702 of record NC_080053.1, read on the forward strand.
TTCTAGGTGCGGAAAAATTGTGATTTATACCATGTTCATTGCAATAATTCATGAAGTTTGAATTTTCAAATTCTTTTCCATGATCAGACCTAATGTGAACAATTTGATTATTGGTAGATTTTTGTGTTTTATTAGCAAAGGAAACAAACTCATCAAAAGCTTCATCCTTGCTTGCCAAAAATAATGTCCAAGTGAATCTACTGTAATCATCAACAACAACAAACACATACTTTTTGCCACTACGGCTTTGTGTTCTCATTGGTCCACATAAATCCATATGAATTAATTCTAATGGTCTAGTGGTAGTCACAACGTTCTTTGATTTAAAGGATGACCGCACTTGTTTCCCTTTAGCACAAGGATCACAAACTTCTTCTTTAAGGAATTTTATAGATGGTAAACCTCTAACTAGGTCTTTTGATCTTAATGTGTTTATCAATGAAAAACTAGCATGACCTAATCGCTTGTGCCAAAGAAGTGGGTCTTCTTCAATAACACTTAAACATGTTAGACTGTTTCTGGGAACAGTGTCCAGGTCCACCACATAGGTGTTCCCTTTTCTGATTCCCTCTAGCACAGGGTCGCCTGTACTGTTCCTAGAAATTATGCATTTTTCAGAAGTAAACTTAACAGAGTTACCTTTGTCGCAAAATTGAGAAATACTTAACAAATTGTGTTTTAAATTCTCGACTAAAAATACATTATCAATGGCATGGGAACTAGACCTTCCAACCTTTCCTTTGGCGATTATCTCACCCTTCATGTTGTCACCGAAGGTTACTGTTCCCCCATCATAGGCTTCAAGTGAGAGAAATTTAGATTTATCACCCGTCATATGCTTGGAACACCCACTGTCGAGATACCATGAGTTGTTCCCCCTCACTTGAACCTGCAAAGCAAACTAATGGTTAGGTGCAGGAACCCATTCATCCTTGGGTTCCTTGTCGATAATATTTGAATCACATTTCTTAATCCATGTACGTTCGACATAATTTTTATTTGCTTTGACATGCTGTTCCCTCTTTATACATTGATGTTTTAGGTGTCCACTTTTGCCACAGAAGGAACAGACTTTACTACTAGGAAGATCTACGTATACCTTTTTCTTTTTATCATTCTTAATAAAGCCTAGACCTTCTTTACTCTTGGTTTTAGCATCTAGAATCCATTTGGGAATTTCTTTGATTTTCCCTTTTCCTCTTAAGTTTATTTGATCTTTTAGGAACTTATTTTCCTTCTCACTTGATTCTAGTTTTAATTTTATTTCTTGAACTTCCGTGCTAAACTCATGAGTGGTTTTATCATTTTCAACCGATTTTAATCCTAACAATTTGCTTTGATTTAATTCAATATTAAGAGTGACAAATTCCTGTTTTAATTTCTCCAACTGCTCTTTCAAAATTATATTTTCATCTAATAAATCAAAAAATCTACTTTGTACATCGATTCTAAAGGAGTTTAGATATGAGATATGATCTTCACTTAAGTTAAGATCTTTCTCAATCTGGAGACACTTAGCTGTTTTTTCATCTAGCTTTTCTTGTTTCTCTAAGAGTAATTTGATTAAATTGTTTTTACTCATGTTGGACAGTTGTTTAGGAGATGGAACAGAAAGCATTACCTCTTTTTCTTCGGATTCTACATGAGATGCCATGAGGCATAGGTTTGCTGTTTCCTCCTCAACTGGAGCTTCTGTCTCAGCCTCGCTCTCCGTATCTCCCCAAGCTGCTATCATTGCTTTCCTAAAATCAGTTTTGAAATTACCCTTCTTATATTGTCTTCCAACTTCTCTTGCTTTTCCCTTGCCCTTCTCATTTTTCCATTGAGGGCAATCCTTGATGAAGTGTTCAGTGCTCCCACACTTGTGGCATTCAAAACTTGTCTTCACGTTCGTTGTTCCCTTCTCTTTGTTATTTCTTTGATTTCCATATCTTCTGTTCCTGAAGAATTTTTTGAATTTTCGTGCCAACAGTGCTGCTTCCTCTTCACCAGTTTCAGATTCATCGCTATCATCTGCTGCTAGAGCCAGTCCTTTGTTTCGGGAACTGTCAACTGTTCCCAAATGCAATTCATGGGTCATAAGAGAACCAGCCAGTTCTTCCAAACTGAACTTGGTGAAATCTTTGGACTCCTGAATGGCTGTTACCGTTGCTCTCCAGCGTTCGTCTTGAGGAAGACTCCTAAGCACTTTTCTAACTTGTTCATCAACGGGAATGATTCTACCAAGAGAGACTAACTCATTCGTAATATTCGTGAATCTAGTGAACATCTCTTGAATGTTTTCCCTAGGTTCCATGACGAATCTTTCATATTTGGACATCAGCAAATCAATCTTGGATCTCTTTACTTCACTAGTACCTTCATGGGTAACTTCGAGCAGGTCCCAAATCTGCTTAGCGGTTTTGCAACCCATAATTCGATTGTGCTCATTTGGACCAAGCCCACAGTGAAGTAACTTGATAGCAAGAGCGTTCATCTCCATCTTTTGAAAATCTTCTTTTTCATATTCAGTGATTGGTTTTAGAACAGCTTCATTGTTGGAGTTGATGGTCGTCACCTCAAAGTCTCCAATTTCAATAACTCTCCATACTTGGTAATTTTCAGCCTTTATGAATATTTCCATTCTATTTTTCCAATAGGTATAAAATTTCCCATCAAACATAGGTGGCCTTTGTGTAGAGTAACCTTCTTCCATGCGTTCGTTCATCTTCAACATCTTGACAGGGAACAGGATACTGCTCTCAGGGTTTCCTGATTAAATGAGGAACAGGGCTCTGATACCAATTGTAGGAATGTTAATAGATGATCGAATGCAACAAGAGGGGGGGTGAATTGTTGTGTTGTTAGTTTAAGATTTTTTGCTCAACTTTTTGCGGAATTGTATCAAGTAAAGAACAAAACTTAAACTTGAAAACGAAAAGAGAAATAATAAAGGAGACAAGAATTTTACGTGGAAACCTTCTTGGCCTAATAAGAAGGAAAAACCACGACCCCCCGGGATTTCAAAATTCTCACTATGTTAAGGCAATCAATTACAATTACACATAACAATAATTTGCTTCACTTGAAGCTTCTCAATTCTCTAAGTGCTTTACTCAAAGCTTCTCTACTTAGGCCTAATTCTCTTCTCTTCTATTCTCTCCTTCTCTTTCTCTTCTTCACGATTCTCTCTTCTACTACCCTTAGACTTCCCACAAGTCTAATTACAACAATAACACTCAAATACCCTTTACAAGGCCAATTCATAAAGATCAAAATGAAATAGTTGCTTTAAGAGAAATATTATGAATTAATTGGCATTAAAAACTTAGAATATTTTTCTCAAATAAATCTCCCTTTTGATGGACACTCTTAATTCATGCATTCCCGTCTGAACCGTAAGTTCCCTCTTTTAAAAGAGGAACAGCAAGCAGTGCACTCAGCCCATGTTCTCCAGGAGCTGCACATATCCCACGTTCTCCATAACTAACTTACTCCCAAAGAAAACGGGAAGTTAGTTAATAGGTAAGAGTGGAATGTAACTGCTGTATGCACGGTTAAAACATCATGGGTCAAGGAGATCCTAAATTGTAGGAGACCAATTCAAAGTAGAGAACAAATCTCTTGAATTCCGAGTTTATAGGAGATAAACAAGGAATTGATTTTCTCCATGTTTTTAGGCGAATTAAAATTATTTTGCCAATTAATAAATAAATTTAGTTAAGCAACTAATTAAATTTTAACCTTTTACATTAACCAAAAACAGAAAACTTAATTTTCGTAATCTTCCAGTCAATGTCTTCTTCAGACCTGCATCGTAAGGAACAGCACACTGTCTCCATCTACAACCTTCGTCAGAACTTCAACTCCTAGGAACAGTAAACTGTTTTCCAGAGCCATTGCCCAACTTCTTGGATATTTGAGACATGTACAGCTTCCACGAATCAAGTCATAGGCTTCATCAACGATTCACATTAAATCGGATATGTACCTACAAAACAATCTCTAATAATATGTTTGTTTATTAAAGGTAAAGTCATCATCAAAACCTTAAGAGGCCAACATCTTGTATTAGTTTAATGACTGAATCAAAAGAAGTAAATTCAAATTGGTAAACTATAATATAATATGAAATACTTACAACTTCTATGGGACTTGTTCTTTTGGCAACAAAGGCCTCCCAATCCCTCTTCGATATGTGACCCCGTATTTCGTAGGGCATCTTCAAAGGTGCTTGCTCTCCACCTTTGTTTCCCGTTTTGACCTTTTTGGTCGTACGGGCACGGCTCTTCGTAATCCAGCCAGTTACTAGCTTGGATTTGAAATCTCTAAATCTTTCAGCAACAACTGAAAGAAACACATTCTTCTTGTCCTCATCGCTCTCGATGTGGAAAAGATTCTACAAAAAAAATTTATATTTATTACTGTCAATCAAATTAATTTTAAAATGAAAATAAATGAGTAAAAATAGTAAAGTTGCTTACCACAGTATCATTCCATAGAGAGTTCTTCAAACACTCTGTAACCTCGTTCCATGCGTGCAATATGGAAAGCTTGCGGATACATAGACCCACTTGTTTTCCATATTGCCTACGCCATTTTCCACATGGTTGACCCAATGCATTGTATTCCAAATGCATGGGTTCTGTGACTTTGAGGTTTTTTGTAGGACCTCGCCCTTTTCTTTTTTTTACTGGTAGTGGTGAGAGCATCCATTGGTGGGGTGTCTTCAATTTCAAAATCATTGTCAATCGGTGGAGCGTCTTCAGCCATACGCTCGTATCTCACAATTTGGTCTTCTTCGCTGTCATAATTACGATGCTCATTTTCCGAGGTCTCAATCTCGGGGACAATTTTGTCTTTGAATAGATGCATTGTATTTCAGTACCTGAAAGAGTATGAATAGAAATATATTAGAACATAAGCTACGTAATATTAAGAATATGACTAAAACAATTCTAATACGTTCAACACAATAATATATAACAAATAGTGTTATGTGCAATGTTTCATGCAAAACAAACCAAGTGCAAAAAAAACTTTAAAAAGCTTTAAATTCATACTTTGTGAATCACTTAATTCAAATGTATTCCTTCCGTGTGATCTACACGCATATAACCAACATCTACATCATCTACATCATCTTGATCCACTGATTTTGGATTGATAAAGGGAGGGGAGTCTTCAAAAGCATCATATTCTTCCTCATCCTCAACATCACCTATACCAAGGATACTTCTTTTTCCCGGTACAACAAAGACCATTTTTTATCAGACGGGTCGACAATGTAGAATACTTGCTTGGCTTGTGTAGCTAGTATGAATGGCTCCTCACTATCACGCAAACGAGCTAAGTCTACAAGAGTGAATCCACAAGGGTCGTCATTTTTAATGCATCGTCGATTATTATCTACCCACTTATATTTGAAAAGACCAATATTGAATGTAGAGTAGTCAAGCTCCCATATTTCATGTACCCGCCCGTAGTATACCAATTTAGCATCAACTGGCGCTTGATCCTTCGCACTCGAGTAAAATGTAGATGACGCCAAAATAGAAACCCCACTATTCTGTAGATACGATGACTTCTTGTCTTGACCCTCAGTCCAAAATGTGAAGCCATTGACATTGTAACCCTCATATTTGTTGACATCATCACGAGGACCAAAAGCTAACCACTTAACAATTTGGGATACACCCTTGAGTTCTTCGCATATTACTCGATTATGAAACCAATTAATAAACGTCTTGTTATGCAACTGCATTAATGCCCTATCCCCTTTAGAAGGATGTTTTGCGCGCAAGATATCAAAATGTTCACCCAAAAAAGGATAAACTTCCGGAATATGATGCAACACATACAAGTGTGCTTGTAGAAGGCTTTCTCGAGGAGGTGTGACCGATTTGGAGCCAACTGTTCCTTTTCCCTCAAGCCTTCCTTCATGTCTAGAGGTGGGAAGTCCAATAGGCTTTGCCATGGCCAAATACTCGACTATAAAGTTACTAATCTCATCGCTCACAGTGCCTTGAATCATACTCCCCTCGGGTTGTGCTCGATTCCTCACCTTGTTTTGTAAAACACCCATGTGTCTTTCAAAAGGATAACACCACCTTAAAAAAACTAAACCCAAAAGCTTGATCTCACGAACGAGATGGACAATAAGATGAACCATTATGTAAAAAAAAGAAGGTGGAAATTACATCTCAAACTTGCATAAAGTTACAATCACGTCGAGTTGAAGTGCATCAGTTTAAAGGGATCAAGAACTTTACTACAAATTGTGTTGAAGAACGAACAGAGCTCGGTAATAGTATATCTCACATGTTTTGGCAGTATTCCCCGGATTGCAATTAGTAAGAACACTTGTATCATTACATGACAATCGTGAGATTTCATGCTTCCCAACTTCAGCTCACCATTTAGGCTCACAAATCTCTTCATGTTGGATGAGTACCCAGACGGAACCTTAATGCCATACAAACACTCATTAAATGTCCGCTTCTCTGCTTTTGACAATATGTAGCAAGCTGGAGGCAAATAAACTTTGTCATTACTCATCTTCTTCTTACTGCCACCAACTTCATCAACTCTATTTCTTTTCTTACTCACCTTAACATGTGCCCACAACTTCGGACGAAGACCCTTACATTCAAACCAATCACGCACGGCCCTAACATCCTTTGTCTTACCCGGAATGTTCATGAGAGTCCCGAGTATGGCATCCCATAAATTTTTCTCTATATGCATAACGTTAAGACAATGCCTAACATGTAGATCTCTCCAATATAGAAGCTTCCAAAAGATTGATTCTTTTTTCCATAATCGGTCTTCACCCCCTTGCACTTGCCCCCTTTTACCAAATACAGTCTCAACTCCCTTAACCTGTTCATAAACCTCATAACCGGTCAACGGTCGACGAGCTACACGGTCCTCAACCTCCCCATTGAACAACTTCTTCTTCTTACGATATTGGTGGTCTCGTGGGAGGAATTTTCGATGGTGCATGAATACGTGTTTGCACTTAGGAATCCACGTGGATTCCATACATATTGGGCATGCTTTCTTCCCTTTGTTCTTATACCCCGATAAGTTTCCATATGCCGAAAAATCATTAACGGTGCATAAAAGCATTGCATGCAAGGTGAACTCCTCATTAGCATATGCATCAAACACTGAAACGCCTTCATCCCACATCCTTCTCAAATCCTCAACGAGAGGTGCAAGATACACATCTATGTCATTGCCAGGTTGTTTAGGACCCGAGATAAGAAGCGAAAGAATTATGTACTTACGCTTCATACACAACAAAGGTGGCAAATTATAGATCACTAAAAGTACAACCAAGTACTATGTTGAGAACTAAGATTGCCGAATGGGTTCATTCCATCCGTACACAATCCGAGCCTTAAATTACGAACCTCATCCCCAAAAGTCTTATGCAACCTATCAATAATCTTCCACTCCGGAGAATCAGATGGATGTGTGAGCAAGTGACCTTTCTTCACCCTATCTGCATGCCACCTCAAATTTAACGCATCTTTCTTTATAGAAAACAAGCGCTTGAATCTAGGTATTATTGGAAGATACCACAATACCTTAGCCGGGGGCCCTTTAGCATCCCGAGCCCCTTTATTCTTGTAGCGCGATAACCCACACCTAGGACACTCTTCTAAGTTCTCGTTTTCATTCCGATACAACACACAATCATTCGGACACGCATGAATCTTCTGGTACTCAAAGCCGAAAGGACACATGAGCTTTTTGGCATAATATGTCGACTTTGGAAGTTCATTTCCCTCAGGAAGCATCTCACCTAACGCTTCTAATAACATTGTGAAACTAGCGTCACTCCAATTGAACTTTGACTTAATGTTGAAAATTGTCAACACTTCTGTTAGTTTGGTGAACTTTGTACATCCAGGGTGCAAAGGCTTTTTAGTAGCCTCTGTCAACAAGTCAAAAACACGAGGACGTTTTCCTAACTCATCCTCGACTCCCTCCATCATCTCATCAACACGATCCACATCCTCATCGACATTCTCTTCATCTGTCTCATACCCATCAACATGATCTACTACATCCTTATTGACATCGGCCACATTATTGACGTCCTCAACAACACTTTTCTCTTTGTAAACTCCCTTCTCACCATGCCAAACCCAAACATGATATTGAAGTGGTTAGAATTTAAAACCATTGTTTTGAAGATTTCTTGGCACTTTCGCGCATAAAGCAACTCAAATTTGGTTTTTTTGCACGCAACTTGGCACACTACTCTATTTGGTATATATCATTGTTTTGAAGTGGTTAGAATTTAAAACCATAGTTATATGCTAGAAATTACGTGTTAAGTTGCCAGTTAATGCGATTTTAAGCTTTTATAGCACTTTCGCGCATAAAGCGGCTCAAACATGGTTTGTTTTGCACGCAACTTTGCACACAACACTATTTGGTATACATTATTGTATTGAAGTGGTTAGAATTTAAAATCATAATCATATGCTAGAAATTACCTGTTAAGTTTCGATTTTTTGCGTTTTTAATTTTTTTTGGCACTTTCGCGCATAAAGCAGCTCAAATTTGGTTTGTTTTGCACGCAACTTGGCACACAAATTTGGTATATATTATTGTGTTGAAGTGGTTAGAAATGAAAATCATAGTCATATGCTAGAAATTACGTGTTACGTTGCGATTTTAAGCATTTTTAATCTTTTTTGGCACTCTCACGCATAAAGTAGCTCAAACTTGGTTTGTTTTGCACGAAACATGCCACACAACACTTTTTGGTATATATTATTGTGTTGAAGTGGTTAGAAATGACAATCATAGTCATATGCTAGAAATTACGTGTTATGTAGCAATTTAATGCGTTTTTATGCTTTTTTAGCACTTTTGCGCATAAAGTAGCTCAAACTTGGTTTGTTTTACACGAAACAAGCCACACAACAGTCTTTGGTATATATTATTGTGTTGAAGTGGTTAGAATTAAAAAATCATAGTCATATGTTAGAAAATTTCGTGTTAAGATGCGATTTTATGCGTTTTTAAGCTTTCTTGGCACTTTCGCGCACAAAGCAGCTCAAACTTGGTTTGTTTTGCACGCAAGTTGGCACACTACACTATTTGGTATATATCAATTTTTTCAAGTGGTTAGAATTTGAAAACATAGTTATATGCTAGAAATTACGTGTTAAGTTGCGAGTTAATGCGTTTTTTAAGCTTTTTTAGCACTTTCGCGCATAAAGCAGCTCAAACATAGTTTGTTTTGCACGCAACTTCGCACAAAACACCATTTGGTATACACTATTGTATTGAAGTGTTTAGAATTTAAATTCATAATCATATGCTAGAAATTACGTGTTATGGTGCGATTTTATGCGTTTTTAAACTTTTTTGGCACTTTCGAGCATAAAGCAGCTCAAATTTGGTTTGTTTTGCATGCAACTTTGCACACAACACTATTTGGTATATATTATTGTGTTGAAGTGGTTAGAAATGAAAATCATATTCATATGCTAGAAATTACGTGTTACGTTGCCATTTTATGCGTTTTAAAGCTTTTTTGGCACTTTCGCGCATAAAGTAACTGAAACTTGGTTTTTTTTGTACGAAACATGCCACACAACACTATTTGGTATATATTATTGTGTTGAAGTGATTAGAATTGAATATCATAGTCATATGCTAGAAAATTTCGTGTTAAGATGCGATTTTATGCGTTTTTAAGCTTTCTTGGCACTTTCACGCAAAAAGCAGCTCAAACTTTGTTTGTTTTGCACGCATCTTGGTACAAAACACTATTTGGTATATATTATTGTGTTTAAGTGGCTACAATTGAAAATCATAGTCATATGCTAGAAATTACGTGTTAAGTTGCGATTTTATGCGTTTTTAAGCTTTTTTGGAACTATCGCGCATAAAGTAGCTTAAACTTGGTTTGTTTTGGACGCAACTTGGCACACTACATAAAGTAGCGTATATATCATTGTTTTGAAGTGGTTAGAGTTTAAAATCGTAGTTATATGCTAGAAATTACGTGTTACTTTGCGAGTTAATTCCTTTTTAAACTTTTTTGCACTTTCGTGCATAAAGTACCTTAAACTTGGTTTATTTTGCACGCAACTTTGCACACAACACTATTCGGTATATTTTATTGTGTTGAAGTGGTTATAGTTGAAAATAATAGTCATATGCTAGAAATTACGTATTAAATTGCTATTTTAAGCGTTTTTAAGCTTTTTTGGCACTTTCGCGCATAAAGCAGCTCAAACATGGTCAGTTTTGCACGCAACTTCGCACACAACATTATTTGGTATACATTATTGTGTTGAAGTGGTTAGAAATGAAAATCATAATCATATGCTAGAAATTACGTATTAAGTTTCCATTTTATGCGTTTTTACACTTTTTTGACACTTTCGCGCATAAAGCAGCTCAAATTTTGTTTTTTTGCACGCAACTTGGCACACTACTCTATTTGGTATATATCATTGTTTTGAAGTGGTTAGAATTTAAAACCAAAGTTATATGCTAGAAATTACGTGTTAAGTTGCCTGTTAATGCGATTTTAAGCTTTTATAGCACTTTCGCGCATAAAGCAGCTCAAACATGGTTTGTTTTGCACGGAACTTTGCACACAACACTATTTGGTATACATTATTGTATTAAAGTGGTTAGAATTTAAAATCATAATCATATGCTAGAAATTACGTGTTAAGTTTCGATTTTATGCGTTTTTAATTTTTTTTGGCACTTTCACGCATAAAGCAGGTCAAATTTTGTTTGTTTTGCACGCAACTTGGCACACAAATTTGGTATATATTATTGTGTTGAAGTGGTTAGAAATGAAAATCATAGTCATATGCTAGAAATTACGTGTTACGTTGCAATTTTATGCGTTTTTAAGCTTTTTTAGTACTTCTGCGCATAATGTAGCTCAAACTTTGTTTTTTTTGCACGAAACATGCCACACAACACGCTTTGGTATACATTGTGCTAAAGTGGTTAGAAATAAAAATCATAGTCATATGCTAGAAAATTTCGTGATAAGATACGATTTTATGCGTTTTTAAGCTTTCTAGACTCTTTCGCGCTTAAATCAGCTCAAACTTGGTTTGTTTTGCACGCAACTTGGCACAAAACACTATTTGGTATATATTATTGTGTTGGAGTGGTTAGAATTGAAAATCATAGTCATATGAATGAAATTACGTGTTAAGTTGCGATTTTAACGGTTTTTAAGCGTTTTTGGCACTTTTGCGCACAAAGTAGCTCAAACTTCGTTTATTTTGCACGAAACTTGGCACACAACTCTATTTGGTATATATTATTGTGTTGAAGTGGTTAGAATTGAAAATCATGGTCATATGCTAGAAATTACGTGTTAAGTTGCGATTTTAAGGGTTTCTATACGTTTTGGGCACTTTTGCGCATAAAGTAACTCAAACATGGTTTGTTTTGCACGAAACTTGGCACACAACACTATTTGGTATATATTATTGTGTTGAAGTGGTTAGAATTGAAAATCATAGTAATATGCTAAAATATTCGTGTTAAGTTGCGATTTTAAGGGTTTTTAAGCGTTTTTAAGCGTTTTTGGAACTTTTGCGCATAAAGTAGCTCAAACATGGTTTGTTTTGCACGAAACATGGCATATTACACTTTTTAGTATATATTATTGTGTTGAAGTGGTTAGATTTGAATATCATAGTCATATGCTACAAATTAAGTGTTAAGTTTCGATTTTAAGGGTTTTTATGCTTTTTTGCACTTTTGCACATAAAGTAGCTCAAACTTGGTTTGTTTTGCACGAAACTTGGCACACAACACTTTTTGGTATAGATTATTGTGTTGAACTTGTTAGAATTGAAAATCATATTCATATGCTAGCAATTACGTGTTAAATTGCGATTTTAAGGGTTTTTAAGCGTTTTTGGCACTTTTGCGCATTAAGTAGCTCAAACATGGTTTATTTTGCACGAAACATGGCACACAACCATTTTTAGTATATATTATTGTGTTGAAGTGGCTATAATTGATTACTATAATCATATGTTACAAATTGCATGTTAAGTTGCGATTTCAAGGGTTTTTAAGTGTTTTTTGCACTTTTGATCATAAAGTAGCTCAAACTTGGTTTGTTTTGCACGAAACTTGGCACACAAGACTTTTTGGTATATGTTATTGTTTTGAAGTGGTTAGAATTGAAAATCATAGTCATATGCTAGCAATTACGTGTTAGGTCGCGATTTTAAGGGTTTTCAAGTGCTTTTGACACTTTTGCGCATAAAGTAGCTCAAACATGGTTTGTTTTCCACGAAACTTGGCATACAACACTATTTGGTATATATTATTGTGTTGAAGTGTTTAGAATTGAAAATTATAGTCATATGTTAAAAATTACGTCTTAAGTTGCAATTTTAAGGGTTTTAATCGTTTTTGGCACTTTTGTGCATAAAGTAGATCAAACATGGTTTGTTTTGCACAAAACTTGGCAAACATCATTGATTGGTATATATTATTGTGTTGAAATGGTTAGAATTGAATATTATAGTCATATGTTTTAAATTACGTGTTAAGTTGCAATTTTAAGGGTTTTCAAGCATTTTTTGCACTTTTTCTCATAAGGTGGCTCAAACTTGGTTTGTTTTTGCACGAAACGTGGCACACCAACGTTTTTTGGTATATATTATTGTGTTAAAGTGGTTATAATTGAAAATAATAGTCATATACTAGAAATTACGTGATAAGTTGCGATTTTAAATGTTTTTAAGCGTTTTTAGCACTTTTGCGCATTAAGTAGCTCAAACATTGTTTGTTTTGCACGAAACTTGGCACACAACCATTTTTGGTATATATTATTGTGTTGAAGTGGATAGAATTGAAAATCATAGTCATATGCTAGAAATTGCATATTAAGTTGCGATTTTAAGGGTTTTTAAGCGTTTTTTGCACCTTTGCTCAAAAAGGAACTCAAACTTGGTTTGTATTGCACGAAACTGGTCACACAAAACTTTATAATATTATTGCGTTGAAATTGTTAGAATTGAAAATCATAGTCATATTCTAGAAATTTCGTGTTAATTGCGATTATAAGGGTTTATAAGCGTTTATGGTACTTTTGCGCATAAAGTAAACTTGGTTTGTTTTGTACGAAACTTGGCACACAACACTTTTTGTTATATATTATTGTGTTGAAGTGGTTAGACTTGAAAATCATAGTCATATGCTAGAAATTACGTGTTAAGTTTGCGATTTTAAGGGTTTTTAAAAGCGTTTTGGGCTCATTTGCGCATAAAGTAGCTCAAACATGCTTTGTTTTCACGAAACTTGGCACACAACACTATTTGGTATATATTATTGTGTTGATGTGGTTAGAATTGAAAATCATAGTAATATGCTAAATATTCGTGTTAAGTTGCGATTTTAAGGGTTTTTAAGCGTTTTTTGCACCTTTGCTCAAAAACGAACTCAAACTTGGTTTGTATTGCACGAAACTGAGCACACAAAACTTTTTTATATATATTATTGTCTTGAAATTGTTAGAATTGAAAATCATAGTCATATTCTAGAAATTACGTGTTAAGTTTGCGATTTTAAGGGTTTTTAAGCGTTTTTGGTACTTTTGCGCATAAAGTAGCTCAAACTTGGTTTGTTTTGCACGAAACTTGAAACACAACACTATTGGTATATATTATTGTGTGAAGTGGTTAGAATTGAAAATCATAGTCATATGCAATAAATTACGTCTTAAGTTGCGATTTTAAGAATTTTTAAGCGTTTTTGGCACTTTTGAGCATAAAGTAGCTCAAACTTAGTTTTGTTTTGCACGAAACTTGGCACACAACACAATCTTGGTATATATTATTGTTTTGAAGTGGTTAGACTTTAAAATTATAGTCCACGCAAGAAATTACGTGTTATGTTGCGATTTTAAGAGTTTTTAAGCGTTTTTGCACTTCTTCGCATAAAATAGCTCAAACTTAGTTTGTTTTGCACAAAACATGGAACACAACACCTTTCGGTATATATTATTGTGTTCAAGTAGTAGAGTTTAAAATAATAGTCATATGCTAGAAATTACGTGTTATGTTGCAATTTTAAGGGTTTTAAGCGTTTTTTGCACTTTTGCGCATAAAGTAACTCAAACTTGTTTGTTTTGCACGAAACTTGGCACACAACCCTTTTTAGTACATATTATTGTGTGAAGTGGTTAGAATTGAAAATCATTGTCATATGCAAGAAATGACGTGTTAAGTTGCGTTTTTAAGGGTTTTTAAGTGTTTTTTGGCAATTTTGCGATAAACTAGATTAAACATAGTTTGTTTTCCGCGAAACATGGCACACAACACTATTGGTATATATCGTTGTGTTGAAGTGGTTAGAATTGAAAATCATAGTTATATTGCTACAAATTACGTGTTCAGTTGCGATTTTAAAGGTTTTAAAGCGTTTTTGGCCCCTTGTGGATAAAGTAGCTCAAACAAGGTTTGTTTTGCACGAAACTTGGCGCACAACACTATTTGGTATATATTATTGTGTTGAAGTGGTTAGACTTGAAAAATCATAGTCATATGCTAGAAATTACGTGTTAAGGTTTGATATTAAGGGTTTTTAAGCGTTTTGGGCTCTTTTGCGCATAAAGTAGCTCAAACATGGTTTGTTTTAACGAAACTTTGCACACAACACTATTTGGTATATATTATTGTGTTGAAGTGGTTAGAAATAAAAATCATAGTAATATGCTAAAATATTCGTGTTAAGTTGCGATTTTAAGGGTTTTAAGCGTTTTTTGCACCTTTGCTCAAAAAGGAACTCAAACTTAGTTTGTATTGCACGAAGCTGGTCACACAAAACTTTTTTATATATATTATTGTGTTGAAATTGTTAGAATTGAAAATCATAGTCATATTCTAGAAATTACGTGTTAAGTTGCGATTTTAATGGTTTTTAAGCGTTTTGGTACTTTTGCGCATAAAGTAGCTCAAACTTGGTTTGTTTTGCACGAAACATGGCACACAATCCTTTTGGGTATTATTATTGTGTTTAAGTGGTTAGAATTGAAAATCATTGTCATATGCTAGAAATTAAGTGTTAAGTTGCGTTTTTAAGGGTTTTTAAGCGTTTTTGGCTATTTTGTGCATAAACTAGATTAAACATAGTTTGTTTTTCCCACGAAACATGGCACACAACACTATTGGTATATATCGTTGTGTTGAAGTGGTTAGAATTCAAAATCATAGTTATATGCTACAAATTACGTGTTAAGTTGCGAATTTAACAGGTTTTAAAGCATTTTTGGCCCCTTGTGGATAAAGTAGCTCAAACATGGTTTGTTTTGCACGATACTTGGCGCACAACACTATTTGGTATATATTATTGTGTTGATGTGGTTAGAATTGAAAATCATAGTCATATGCAAGAAATTACGTGTTAAGTTTCGATTTTAAGGGTTTTTATGCGTTTTTGGCACTTTTTGCGCATAAAGTAGCTCAAACTTGGTTTGTTTTGCACGAAACTTGGCACACCAACACTATTTGGTATATATTATTGTTTTGAAGTGGTTAGACTTTAAAATTATAGTCATACGCAAGAAATTACGTGTTATGTTGCGATTTTAGAGTTTTTAAGCGTTTTTGCACTTCTTCGCATAAAATAGCTCAAACTTAGTTTGTTTTGCACAAAACATGGAACACAACACCTTTCGGTATATATTATTGTGTTCAAGTAGTTAGAGTTTAAAATAATAGTCATATGCTAGAAGTTACGTGTTATGTTGCAATTTTAAGGGTTTTAAAAGCGTTTTTTGCACTTTTGCGCATAAAGTAACTCAAACTTGGTATGTTTTGCACGAAACTTGGCACACAACCCTTTTTAGTACATATTATTGTGTTGAAGTGGTTAGAATTGAAAATCATTGTCATATGCTAGAAATGACGTGTTAAGTTGCGTTTTAAGGGTTTTTAAGTGTTTTTGGCAATTTTGCGGATAAACTAGATTAAACATAGTTTGTTTTCCGCGAAACATGCACACAACACTATTGGTATATATCGTTGTTGTTGAAGTGGTTAGAATTGAAAATCATAGTTATATTGCTACAAATTACGTGTTCAGTTGCGATTTTAAAGGTTTTAAAGCGTTTTGGCCCCTTGTGGAATAAAGTAGCTCAAACAAGGTTTGTTTTGCACGAAACTTGGCGCACAACACTATTTGGTATATATTATTGTGTTGAAGTGGTAGACTTGAAAATCATAGTCATATGCTAGAAATTACGTGTTAAGGTTTGTTATTAAGGGTTTTTAAGCGTTTTGGGCTCTTTTGCGCAATAAAGTAGCTCAAACATGGTTTGTTTTAACGAAACTTTGCACCACACACTATTTGGTATAAATTATTGTGTTGAAGTGGTTAGAAATAAAAATCATAGTAATATGCTAAAATATTCGTGTTAAGTTGCGATTTAAGGGTTTTTAAGCGTTTTTTTGCACCTTTGCTCAAAAAGGAACTCAAACTTAGTTTGTATTGCACGAAGCTGGTCACACAAAACTTTTTATAGTATATTATTGTGTTGAAATTGTTAGAATTGAAAATCATAGTCATATTCTAGAAATTACGTGTTTAAGTTGCGATTTTAATGGTTTTTAGCGTTTTGGTACTTTTGCGCATAAAGTAGCTCAAACTTGGTTTGTTTTGCACCGAAACTTGGGCACACACATCCTTTTTGGTATATATTATTGTGTTTAAGTGGTTAGAATTGAAAATCATTGTCATATGCTAGAAATTAAGTGTTAAGTTGCGTTTTTAAGGTTTTTAAGCGTTTTTGGCTATTTTGTGCATAAACTAGATTAAATATAGTTTGTTGTCCACGAAACATGGCACAACAACACTATTGGTATACATCGTTATGTTGAAGTGGTTAGAATTCAAAATCATAGTTATATGCTACAAATTACGTGTTAAGTTGCGATTTTAAAGGTTTTAAAGCGTTTTTGGCCCCTTGTGGATAAAGTAGCTCAAACATGGTTTGTTTTGCACGAAACTTGGCGCACAACACTATTTGGTATATATTATTGTGTTGATGTGGTTAGAATTGAAAATCATAGTCATATGCAAGAAATTACGTGTTAAGTTTCGATTTTTAAGGGTTTTTATGCGTTTTTGGCACTTTTGCGCATAAAGTAGCTCAAACTTTGTTTGTTTTTCACGAAACTTGGCACACAACACTTTTTGGTATATATTATTGAGTTGAAGTGGTTAGAATTGAAAATCATAGTCATATGCAATAAATTACGTCTTAAGTTGCGACCTTTAACGGATTTTTATGCGTTTTTGGCACTATTGCGCATAAAGTAGCTCAAACATGGTTTGTTTTGCACGAAACATGGCACACAACACTTTTTGGGATATATTATTGTTTTAAAATGGTTAGAATTTAAAACCATAGTGATATGTTAGGAATTACGTGTTAGGTTGCGATTTTAAGAGTTTTTAAGCGTTTTTGGCACTTTTGCGCATAAAGTAGCTCAAACATGGTTTGCATTGCACGAAACATGGCACACAACACTATTTGTTATACATTATTTTGTTGAAGTTGTTAGACTTGAAAATCATAGAAATATGCTAAAAATTTCGTGTTACGTTGCGATTTAAGGGTTTTTAAGCGTTTTTTGCACTTTTGCTCATAAAGTAGCTCAAACTTGGTTTGTTTTGCACGAAACTTGGCATATAACACGTTTTTTGTATACATTATTGTGTTGGAAGTTGTTAGAATTGAAAATCATAGTCATATTCTACGAAATTACGTGTTAAGTTGCGATTTAAGGGTTTTTAAGCGTTGTAAGGTACTTTTGCGCATAAAGTAGCTCAAACTTGGTTTGTTTTGCATGAAACTTGGCACACAAACACTATTTGGTTATATTATTGTGTTCGAAGTGGTTAGAATTTGAAAATCATAGTCATATGCTAGAAATTACGTGTTAAGTTGCGATTTTATGGTTTTTAGCGTTTTCGCACTTTTGCGCATAAAGTGGCACAAACTTGGTTCGAGTGACACGAAACATGGCACACAACAATATTTGATATATATTATTGTGTTGAAGTGGTTAGAATTTAAATCATAGTCATTTGCTAGAAATTACGTGTTAAGTTGCGATTTTAAGGGTTTTTATGCGTTTTTGGCACTTTTGCGCATAAAGTAGCTCAAACTATGTTTGTTTTGCACGAAACTTGGCACACAACACTTTTCGGTATATATTATTGTGTTGAAGAGGTTAGAATTGAAAATCATTGTCATATGAAAGAAATTACGTGCTAAGTTGCGTTTTAATGGTATATATTATTCGGTATATATTATTGTTTTGAAGTGGTTAGACTTTATAATCATAGTCATATGCTAGAAATTACGTGTTAAGTTGCGATTTTAAGGGTTTTTAAGTTTTTTTGGCACTTTTGCGCATAAGTAACTCAAAACTTGGTATGTTTTGCACGAAACTTGGCACACAACCCTTTTTAGTACATACTATTGTGTTGAAGTGGTTAGAATTGAAAATCATTGTCATATGCTAGAAATGACGTGTTAAGTGCGTTTTTAAGGGTTTTTAAGTGTTTTTGGCAATTTTGCGGATAAACTAGATTAAACATAGTTTGTTTTCCGCGAAACATGGCACACAACACTATTGGTATATATCGTTGTGTTGAAGTGGTTAGAATTGAAAATCATAGTTATATGCTACAAATTACGTGTTCAGTTGCGATTTTAAAGGTTTTAAAAGCGTTTTTGGCCCCTTGTGATAAAGTAGCTCAAACAAGGTTTGTTTTGCTACGAAACTTGGCGCACAACACTATTTGGTATATATTATTGTGTTGAAGTGGTTAGACTTGAAAATCATAGTCCATATGCTAGAAATTACGTGTTAAGGTTTGATATTAAGGGTTTTTAAGCGTTTTGGGCTCTTTTGCGCATAAAGTAGCTCAAACATGGTTTGTTTTAACGAAACTTTGCACACAACACTATTTGGTATAAATTATTGTGTTGAAGTGGTTAGAAATAAAAAATCATAGTAATATGCTAAAATATTAGTGTTAAGTTGCGATTTTAAGGGTTTTTAAGCGTTTTTTGCACCTTTGCTCAAAAAGGAACTCAAACTTAGTTTGTATTGCACGAAGCTGGTCACACAAAACTTTTTATATATATTATTGTGTTGAAATTGTTAGAATTGAAAATCATAGTCCATATTCTAGAAATTACGTGTTAAGTTGCGATTTTAATGGTTTTTAAAGCGTTTTTGGTACT
>NC_080053.1:14277568-14285068 GCF_026212465.1 Amaranthus tricolor
GATGAGGAAGAGACTGCTTTATTGGTACGAAAATTCAAGAAGTTCTTCAGGAACAGCAAGTATGCAAATCAAAGAAACAACAAAGAAAGAAGAACAAAAAATCTTGAATGCCACAAATGTGGAAGTACCGAACACTTCATCAAGGATTGCCCAACATGGAAGAATGAAAAGGGCAAGGGAAAGACAAGAGATTCAAGAAGACCATTGAACAAAGAGAATCTTAACAAGACTGACTTTCGTAAGGCCATGATTGCTGCATGGGGAGAAACTGAAAGTGAGAATGAAACTATTGTTCCCGAAGAAGAGGAGACAGCTAACCTATGTCTCATGGCTACACATAAAGGCAAGGAGAAGCAGGTAAATATTTCTAATTCATTTTCTGACCATTCATTCAATCCAAGTAAAAATGAATTAAAAGAGTTGTTAAAAGAGGCACAAGTTAAACTTGAAAATTGCAATGATAAGTGTCTCAAGTTAGAAAAGGAACTTAAGGTAAGCAAAGACCATGTCTCATACATAAACACCTTTAGACATGATGTCCAAAATAGATTTTTCGGTTTGTTGGACCAAAATATAATCCTAAAGGAAAATATGGAGAGACTTAAGAAGGAAAATGTTATTCTTAACATTGAGCTATCGCAATACAAATTATTAGGCTTAAATGAGGAATTGATAGATGCATCTACTAAAGATTTATGCAATGATTTTCAATATTTAAAAATGAATTCGGAATCCAACCGTAACAACAATAACAATCTTGAATTAAATTCAAGAGAAAAAGGGAAAATCAAAATAACTCCCAAATGGATTCTAGATGCTAAAAGTAAGAAATCACAAGGCCTAAAATATTTTAAGAATAACAAAAGTAAAAAAGCTTACGTTGATCTTCCTAGAGACAGGTACTGTACCTTATGTGGAAAAGCTGGCCATCTGAAGGAACAGTGCACCAAAAGGGAACAGTATACTGTCTCTAACAGAAACTATGTCGATAACATTCAAATTGATAAATATGATTCTTGTAAGATCGACAAGGAACCCAAGAAAGTCTGGGTTCCTATAATTAACAATTAATTATCTTACAGGTCCAAGTGAGGGGGAACAGCTCATGGTATCTCGACAGTGGGTGTTCCAAGCATATGACGGGTGACAAATCTAAATTTCTCTCACTTGAAGCCTATGATGGGGGAACAGTAACCTTCGGTGACAATGTGAAGGGTGAGATAATCGCCAAAGGAAAGGTTGGAAGGTCATGTTCCCACGCCATTGATAATGTATTTTTAGTCGAGAATTTGAAACACAACTTACTCAGCATTTCTCAATTTTGTGATAAGGGTAACTCTGTAAACTTTACTTCTGAAAAGTGCATTATTTCTAGGAACGACATAGGAGACATCATTCTTGAGGGAATCAGAAAAGGGAACACTTATGTGGTGGACCTGGACACTGTTCCCAGAAACAGTCTAACATGTCTAAGTGTTATAGAAGACGACCCACTTCTTTGGCATAAGCGTCTAGGTCATGCTAGTTATTCATTGATTAATACATTAAGATCTAAAGACCTAGTTAGAGGACTATCAGCTATAAAATTCCTTAAGGATGAAATATGTGATCCTTGTGCCAAAGGAAAACAAGTTAGGTCATCTTTTAAACCAAAGAATGTTGTGACCACCTCAAAAACGCTTGAATTATTACATATGGATTTGTGTGGACCTATGAGAATACAAAGCCGTAGTGGCAAGAGATATGTGTTTGTTATTGTTGATGATTATAGTAGATTTACATGGACTTTATTTCTAGTTAGTAAAGATGAAGCCTTTAATGAGTTTGTTTCTTTCTCTAACAAAATACAAAAATCTACCAATAATCAAATTGTTCACATAAGGTCAGATCATGGTAAAGAATTTGAAAATTCAAGTTTTATGAGTTATTGCAATGAACATGGAATAAGTCACAATTTTTCCGCCCCTAGAACACCACAACAAAATGGTGTTGTAGAAAGGAAAAATAGAACTTTAGAAGAAATGGCTAGAACTATGTTAATTGCTAGTGGTTTACCTAGAAATTTTTGGGCCGAGGCTGTTAATACTGCATGTTATATTTTAAATAGAGTATTGATAAGACCAATCACTTCTAAGACACCCTATGAACTGTTTAAAGGTGTTAAACCAAATATTGCCTATTTTCGTGTGTTTGGATGCAAATGTTTTGTACATGTTAATGGAAAACGGAATATAGGTAAATTTGATGAAAGAAGTGATGAAGCAGTATTTCTTGGCTACTCATCTCAAAGTAAGGCATATAGAGTCTATAACAAAAGAACAATGGGTGTGGAAGAATCCGTTCACATAATTTTCGATGAAACTAACTTTTTGTCAAGTGAACAGGATACAAATAATTTTAAGATAGGTCTTGCAAATCTAGAGGAAGATGATGAAGAATTGAAAGTGCATGATCAAGAAACAGCTGGTGAACAGCCGGTTCCAGCAGAAGCAGAAAGTACTGATCAAGTTCAGGAACTGCCAGAACATCAGGAACAGCAGACTGTTCCCAATCCAGCTGTTCCCACAGATGAGCAGAACAATCCAGTAGCTGAACAGAATGTTAATCAAGCTGATGAACCAGAACATGCTACTATTCCCACAAGAGATTTTGTGCCAAAACCTTGGAGATATCAAAAATACCATCCTCTTGATTTGATTGTAAGTGATTTGAATAAAGGAACACAAACTCGATCTCAAATGAGAAATTTTTGTGCACATTTTGCGTTCCTATCATCACTTGAACCCAAAAATCACGAAGAAGCTCTAAAGGATTCCGAATGGGTTGTAGCCATGCAAGATGAATTGAACGAATTTGAAAGGAACAAAGTATGGCATTTAGAACCCAAACCAAAACACAAGAAGGTAATTGGTTTGAAGTGGGTATTTCGGAACAAACTAGATGAGCATGGAATAATTGTGAGAAACAAAGCAAGGCTCGTGGTCAAAGGGTACAATCAACAAGAAGGTATTGATTATACTGAGACATTTGCTCCAGTAGCAAGGTTAGAAGCTATTAGAATTTTAATTTCTTTTGCTGCATTTATGAACTTTAAATTATATCAAATGGATGTGAAATGTGCTTTCTTGAATGGTTTTCTTGATGAAGAAGTTTTTGTTGAACAACCGCCTGGCTTTGAGAATACCTCGTGTCTTGATCATGTCTATAAGCTTGATAAAGCTCTTTATGGGTTGAAACAAGCTCCAAGGCAATGGTATGAAAGACTATCAAAGTTTTTTGATCCAAAATGACTTTATTAGAGGTAAAATTGATAAAACCTTATTCTTTAAGAATAAAGGTTCCAATATATTAGTTGTTCAAATATATATTGATGATATTATTTTTGGTGCCACAAATGAATTGCTATGTAAAGAATTTGCTAACCTTATGAGCACTGAATTTGAAATGAGCATGATGGGAGAATTAAATTTCTTTCTTGGTTTGCAAATTAAACAAACTGCTAATGGTATCTTTATTCATCAACAAAAATATATAAAAGAACTTCTTAAGAAATATGGCTTGAATAACGCTAAAACCAACCATACACCCATGGCTACTAATGTAAGATTAGATGAAGATACAAATGGAACAAATATTGACCAAACTATGTATAGAGGCATGATTGGATCTTTATTATATCTAACTGCTAGTAGACCTGATATTTCATTTAGTGTTGGTTTATGTGCGAGATTTCAATCTAACCCTAAAGAATCACATCTCACTGCAGTAAAACGTATTTTGAGATATCTAAAGGGAACAGATGATTTATCATTATTTTATCCTAAAAGTGATGTCTTTGATTTGAAAGGCTTTAGTGATGCAGATTATGCAGGAGATCTTGTTAATAGAAAAAGCACGTCAGGTATGGTACAATTTCTTGGCTCATGTTTAGTTTCGTGGAGTTCCAAGAAACAAAACACTGTTGCATTATCAACTGCTGAAGTTGAGTACGTAGCAGCAGCAGCTTGCTGTTCCCAAATGATATGGATAAAGCAGCAGCTAAGAGACTTTGGTATTAAGTATGCATGTGTTCCTATTTATTGCGATAATACCAGTGCCATATGCATATCCAAAGATCCAGTGCATCACTCACGAGTAAAGCACATCCATATTAGGCATCATTTTCTTAAGGATAATGTTGAAAATAAAAATATTATTGTTAAGCATGTAAACACTAACGAGCAAATAGCAGATATCATGACCAAACCGCTTCCAAGGGAACAGCATGAGAAAATGAGATTGGAACTTGGCATGATCAAGCTGCATTAAAGGAAGTGTCATATATGATTCTTAGAGACAAAATAAAAATTGAAAATGATCAATCAACCACAATAAACTTGATTGAAAGATCAATTATCGAAAGGATCAGGTACGCATTTTTTAAAGGTATATACTTTGAATGTTCTTATGATTGCATGATTATTTTGATCAAACGGTAGTAGCATAATATTATCATTTTCTTATTATATATAAAAAAAAAAAAAAAAAAAAGAACACATTTTTTTCCCAGCAATTTTTTTTAAGGAAGTAGGAGTTGAATCATCATCATACTTCACTCGTCTTGTTCCACTTTCACAAAGTCATTTCATACCCAGTATACTTACTCCCTCACGTTACATCGTTCATCATCACTACTTTTTCTTTCTCACTCAACCCTAAACCGTTAGTTTTCTCATTTCTCTTGCTCTTCTCTCTCAAAACCTCCATGAAGATCAAGAATCAGCATCCTAAAATGAAACAACCTGTACCTCTTCAAGTCATCTACCCATCTTCTCACACCCCTAAGCCTGAGTCTTCATCAAAAGAACAGGAGGGAACCCCCATCTCCCCGGAAACTCATGTAGGCCGTAAGAGAACAAGAGGATCCAAGACACCTCTAACACGTTCTGTCAAGAAAATCAAGGTAACCCACTACTTGAACGCTGAGGAACTATCTAAAGAAATGTCAGTTGGCTTTGGCCTTGACAAAGAGTGGTATGAGACTACAAACTTTCCTCAATTTCACAAAATTCTACAAACTCAACATTGGGAATCACTCATGGGCGATTACTGCTGCAATCCCATTTACCCAGAAATTATGCGTGAGTTCATCTCTAATTTTTCTATTCATGATGGAATTTGTTCTAGTTCAATTAAAGAAATTGCAATTGAATTTGATAGTTTGACATTAGGAGAGTGGCTAGAAGTGCCAGCCACTGGTTTTGATGTTTACTATGTTGGGTCAAAAATTGCGTTTTCTGGGATTGATGAAAAGGATGTTTGGAGATGTTTAGGTGTTAGGCAAAAGAGAGGTAAAGTGAGTCACAATGTTTTGTCCCCCTTTCACAAGTTACTGTACAACATTGCTCGAAGGTTTATCTTGCCACGAAATTCAAAACGTAGTGAGGTAAGTCTTCGAGATGCAACTTTGATTTACTGTATGGTGAACAATATAAAGATTAATTTTCCTTCCTTGATGATTTCGCATTTAAATGATTGTATAGCCAAAAGATGTATGGTAGGCTATGGTGGTTTGTTGTCCTGGATTTTCTCCAAATTTGATGTTCCACTTGGTGATTATAATTTTCCAATGGGTCCCAGTAACATGATAGGTGCAAAATGTTTGAGCAATTTGCGCCTTCAATTAAATGAGGAAGGGATCCTTGAAAATGCTGTGGAACAGGTTGAGATTGATTCTGATGATGAGGAACAGGAGGAAGAGGAGAAGGAGAAGGAAAAACAGGAGGAAGAAGGGAAGGAAAAGGAGGAACAGGAGGAACAGGAGAAAGAAGTTGAAAAGGAGGAACAGGAGAAAGAAGGAGCTGGAGTTAAGGAACAGGAGGTTGTTCCTATTGATAAGGAGGAAGAAGACAAGGGGATGGGACCTGAAGTTACTCTTGATGATGACTCTAGGGCTGAACC
The DNA here is from genome assembly GCF_026212465.1 of Amaranthus tricolor. NCBI lineage: Eukaryota > Viridiplantae > Streptophyta > Magnoliopsida > Caryophyllales > Amaranthaceae > Amaranthus > Amaranthus tricolor. Next base: position 14,283,509 of record NC_080053.1, read on the forward strand.
CAGTCATTTTCCCTCACCAAAGCCAACCACTCCACCATCCCATCATTTCCCATCACCACCACCATCACCAACACCAAGATCACCACCACCTGTTCACCCTTTTCAAAAACAAAGCTTTGATCAGACAACCATTCCTACTTCTCCTTTATACTCTATTCTCCTTAAGCTTGATGATTTGCAGGATCGCTTCTTCAAATTTCAAGATGAAATTCGTGTTTCCTTAGCCTCATTAGCTGACCAGATGACTCAAATGGAGGCTCGTCTTGGTGCTAAATTGGACACCGTGGAGGTGGAAACAGAATATATTGATGAAGATGCTCCTGCTTCCTAGTTCTCCTTTAATATCTTTTATGTTTCATTGCTACTATCTCTGTCACCAAACAATTTCTTTGCCTTTTGGTACCAGCTGGGGTACACCTCTTAAACATTGTTAACTTTGTTGAACCTTTTTACATATGCTACTAACTGTTAGGTTTGATTAGTCGTTGCTTATCATGCTTGCATTCATTGTGTTCCTTTAATATTTGCTTCCTATTCTATCTTTGACTATATATAGTGCTGTGGTTTGATTGCTTATCTTCTTTTTGATTGATGTCAAAAGGGGGAATATTTGGCACAAACTTAAATAATGCTTGAGCATGTTTGAGATCTAGTTAAATCTATTATGTTGGACTTATGGATTAAGGTGCTGGTTTGGTTTGTTTCTGATGATTGTGTTGCTAGTTGTTTGTTGTTATTCATTGACACTGAAACTAGGTTTCTCATTGCATTAAGGCTTAAGATGCTGAGCACAAACTTAAATAATGCTTGAGCATGTTTGAGATCTAGTTAAATCTATTATGTTGGACTTATGGATTAAGGTGCTGGTTTGGTTTGTTTCTGATGATTGTGTTGCTAGTTGTTTGTTGTTATTCATTGACACTGAAACTAGGTTTCTCATTGCATTAAGGCTTAAGATGCTGATTTCTGGTTTTGTTTAGTTGTTTCTAATTTTTTTTTTGTTTTTGCTAATTTCTTTTAGCTCTGATTATGGATGATTATGGATTAAATCTACATTTTTCTCATTGTTTGATTTTATGCTGAAATAATATAAAGTTGTTGTTTTGATTATTTCTAGAGTAACTTGTATCATGATATTTAGTTAAGAAGAGTTGTTTTGATCTCTAACATACTCTTCAACATTGGTTTACTCTATTTTGTTTTTAAGTTTGTTTGAAAAGTTTGTCATCATCAAAAAGGGGGAATTTGTTGGACCTCTTGAGTTTTGATGATGACTACACTTTAGCAAATATGTGTTTAGAGATTTTGTGCAGGTCGATATCCGATTAATTGTGATCGTTGATAGTACCTATGGCTTAGTTCATGGGAATATACATGTCAAAAGGTTTCAAGAGATGCTAGAAGAGTATATCACGTGGGATGTAAAATGGAGACAGGAAGTCTACTGTTCCCAGGTTTGATGTTCTAGCAAGTTGGAATTTGGAGTGTTCCCAAACTGAAGTCAATTTGCGTTAGCTAATAAATTCTATCTTTTATTTTTTAGTTAATGTATTTAAATTA
>NC_080053.1:14296321-14301321 GCF_026212465.1 Amaranthus tricolor
CAAATTTTTGGATACTGATCACCCGTGGCGTTTTAATAAAAGAAACTTCAATGGAAAAATTGATGAACGAATTGCACCCGTGCCTTTGATGGGAATTGAGATTGAGGAATTGCTTTGTGATTTTCCAAATCATTATGGAAAAAAGCAACCTAAGATGAAACAAGTAGAGGATAATCCTAATCCGTGGAGAAAGATGTCCATACTTTTTAAGTTGCCTTATTGGAAACATTGTTCTAATCCCCATAATTTGGACGTCATGCAAATAGAAAAGAATGTGTTTGATAATATTGTTGCGACATTGTTAGCCATTCCTGGGAAGACAAAAGATAATTTAGCTGCTCGTCAAGACCTAAAAGACCTCCGAGAAAAGAAAGACCTACGTTGGGTTCCTGAGTTGGAGATTAAAGAGTTAGAAGATGGAACAGAAGAGGTTCCAACATCAAGGTTTTGGATGAATGCCAATGAAAGACGATTGTTTTGCCAAACCATAAAAAATGCAAAGCTACCACAAGGTTATGCCTCAAACATTGCTCGTTTTGTGCAAGTAAATGAACGAAAAATCACAGGATACAAGAGTCATGATGCACATTTTATGATGCATTACTTGCTCCCAATTGCCGCAAGCATTACCTTAAATAAAGAGGTTGCAACGCCTTTGATAAGGCTTTCTAATTTTTTCAAGGGTATATGGAAAAAAACAATTAACCCTCAAGATCTTAATAAACTTCATTCTGAGATAGTTGAAACTTTATGTCAATTTGAGGGGATTTTTCCACCAGCTTTTTTTGATGTCATGGTTCATTTGCCGGTTCACTTAGTAGAACAAATTAAGCTTGGTGGACCTGTTGCATTAAGGTGCATGTATGCAATTGAGAGATATCTTCGGAAATTGAAGTCAGATGTTCGGAATAAGGGTCGTCCGGAGGCTTCAATGGCTGAAGGCTTCTTGGCCAAGGAATGTGCTAGATTTGTTGCTCGATATCTAATTAGGTCAAAAGGTCCAAGTGCACACGTCAGTGAGCCTTCTATTTCACAACAATTTCTTCCAAAGCTTGGACATCCTATCAGGGGAAGAGGAAAAACATCAAAGAAGAAACAGGTTGGGTTTGTCATCGATCAAATCACATGGAGTCAAGTGCACCAATATGTCTTGTTCAATTGCAATTGTGAAGAAGTTGAGAGATACATTAAGTATGATTAGTAAACCTTTAAGCTAAGATTTATTATTCATTTTTTATCTCTCGTTTATTGTTTAATGTTTTCTATTCTTCTATCATAGTGAGCACAAAGTAACAGTAGAGACTCATCGAAAGAGAAAATGGGATACGACTCAAAGTCATTGCAAGGATTTCAAAGATTGGTTTAAAGTGGCAATCACATTGAAGGTTGATGAAGGTCAACCTGTGGCAGACCATGTCAGGTGGCTATCAAAAGGACCCTCTTCTAAAGAAAAAATGTACAGTGGGTACTATGTCAATGGTTACAGGTTTTATACTATGAAACGAGAGGCAAATTATGCCACACAAAATAGTGGAGTAACTTTAATGGCATTAACACATAGTTTTGCTAGTAGTAAGGATAAAAATCCTTCAGTGGGAAACGTCATGTATTATGGTTCTGTGGAAGAGATTATTGAGATATCTTATCATGATCATTTTAGTGTTGTCTTGTTTAGATGTGTTTGGTTTCATTCAGAAATAAATGAACATCAACAATCTTTAGTTAACAAAAATAAAACAATATGTAAAGGAGAACCATATATCTTGGCATCTCAAGCACATCAAGTTTTTTATGCAGAAGATCCAACCAAAGAAGGTTGGCATTTTGCCATACATAACAATCCAATGGAATTGTCTAATGGTACCCATATATTGTTATTGTATATTATTTTTCTTAGTTCTTATTTATATGATTGTTTACATGTATTTATCTAACTTGATTGATGTTTTATGACTTGTAGATGAAAGGGACTAAAAGGAAAGTTGTTGCACAACAAAGAGAAGCAAATGAATATGAAAGGAAAAGAATGGAGAACATCAAGCAAAATGCAGAATTTATGACAGCTAAAGGATGTGGAACTGTGGCAGCAAAGATTCTTTAAGCTAATTCAAAAACTTTCTCAAAAGATGTTAGAGATGACACATTATCTCATAGTGATGATGAAGACTACATACCTATTGATTATGAGGTTGATAATAATGAGGAAATAACTAGTTCAAAGGTATACAAAATAATGTTGCATCAATTTTAATTATAATGTATCTAATTTATTATATGTAATGTATGCATCTTATTTTTTTTTTCCAGTTTCCAATGAAAAAATCCACAAAGAAGCGATCATTTTCAAAGAGAGGGTGTATGTCTACCTTTTTATCTCCTTCTTGCCAACAACATGAACAAGAGCAACATCACCAACAACATCACCAACAGCTTTCTGTGCAACAACTTTGTTGCAGCAGCCTATGCAACAACAAGGTATGTAACCACAACAACCCAAGAAAATGAGCACCAAGTTTTGCCCACCAGGGGCATTGTCTGACTATCGTTATCTTCGAAAGAAACAAATGCAAAGAAAGGATCCTGTAAATGAAATTAACAATGCAAATGAACTAATCTTTTCGAGTGAACATCAACCTTCTCCCACAAATGCAAACGAAGTTGGCTGTACCGTAGATGATATTGAACCAATACATGAAGAACATACAGAACAAGAAGCAGAAGAAAATAGAATTGTGGTTCAAGGTTTGATTTGCAACACAACTTATTTTTTTAAAAAAATTATAATTGTGCTTCAGTTTTAAAGTCCATCACATGTCAATGTATTTCTATTTTTTTCAGCTCCAAAAAAGAAGAAGCATCGAGGTCCCACAAAGCTAGTTGAGGTTCATGCTCGTACAATGCATGAACGACCAGTGATCGTCCTTAACGCAGTTGGACAACCAATTGGTCCTACAAAAAAAATTATCAATGAATACAGTCGATTTCTAGGGACTGTGGCTAGGAATCCTGAGTATGTACCGCTGAATTATTGTGATTGGCCAAGCTTACCCACACACGACAAAATATGGATGTATGTCTAAGTAAGTGCATGAAATTATTATTTGCTCAATTCTACTTTAATTTATATGTTGACTAAGTAAAAGTTAAATATATAGGAGAAGTATGTGGTACACGATGCTGGCAAAACATGGGCGTTGACCACTATGAATGCCATGTGGAAAGATTGTAAATGTAGGTGTAAGAGGTTATACTACTACAAATATAACACTTATGCTGAAAGATGGAATAACCGTCCACCAATAATTCCAGATTACCAATTCGAACTACTTCTAAAGTATTGGGATGCTGAGGAAGTTAAAGTATGTATTCCTATTCTTATATTAGAAATTTGAATTGAAAATAATTCAAAATAGTTTAAGGAGCATCGTGTTAAATAAGTCACCTCAAAGAGCGTGTTAGACTAATTTCAACCGTCAATTAAAAAATTTAATCAATTGCTTATATCTGCTCATTTTCTCATCTACTGTTGCGCAATTTTTGTTTTGGTGATTTCCTAACTGCTCTTCTCCTGATCAATAGTTGTGCTATTGAAATATTTGCTGAGCTGCTGTTGTACAATTAAACTACTTGCTTGCTTTGTTCTTTTTATTTCTTGGCTTTGGTTAATACTAGCTATTGATCTTTTCAACTACTTGACTTCACACAAATGTACTGATTTATTGATCTGCTGATATCGCCTTGGCTAATACTAGCTACAAACTATGGGTCCTACATCCTACGCAATGTTGCGTGAAGAATTGGTAATTATTTTTTCAGTTTTTTATCTATTTATACAAAATAACCTTAACTAATGAAATTATTTTGAATAGAAACAACAAGATCCAAATAAGGAAGAACCTTCAAATGCAAAAGTCTATATCACTTCTCGAAAAAGAAAGCCGGGAAAGTCATACAAAACAAGCTTCGATGTTGCAAAAAAAAATATTGTATGTTCCCGTACATATTTTCCCTTATTATTTGTGTACGAAAGCCATGATATCATGGCTAGAGTTTTACAGTGTATTTTTGACTTAATTTGCATACACTGGTGTTTTAAAATGTTAATAGGAGAAAATGAAAGCAATAGAGTCGCAAGAACATCAAGGTTCAAACTACAAAGATGCTTATAGTGAAGTGATAAAGAAACCAGAGCATAGTGGACGTGTGCGAATGTATGGAAAAGGTGTGACAAAAACTTCTCTAAGGAAAGTGAGCACTAACTCGAGCTACATATTTCCTCCCGAGTTCTTACACAACATGCAATCGCAAGTTATGGATCAAGTACTTCAAGCTAATCCCCAACTACATAAACTACTTGAAGCCAATCCCGAGGTCAATATTGTGCTTCCAGATCTATCAAAAATAGGAAGTAATACTACAACTCCACCTACTGAGTCAAATGGACATTCTTCTATTGGAGCGCACTCTAACAATCGATTAGTACGTTATTTTCTTCTTCCCATTTTACTACCATTAAATTTAGTGAATCGTCATCAGTTTGCATGTTTGGATCTTGAACTCTCCTTTATCACTCAAAACTTCAAAATGATTGACTTGTACGCTATTGACTTCAAAATGTTTGGGTGGTTTTAATCAATTTACAAAGGAGACTCTGTTGAATTTTGTAGTGCTTATGCTAGTTGTGATGCCTTATATTAGGCAACTTGTGAATTGAGTTAAAAGTTCAATGTGCAGGTTTTGTTTATACCCTATATTTGGGTGGTTTTAATCAATTTACAAAGGAGACTCTGTCGAATTTTTTAGTGCTTGTGCTAGTTGTGATGCCTTATATTAGGTAACTTGTGAATTGAGTTAAAAGTTCAATGTGCAGGTTTTGTTTATACCCTATATTTGGGTGGTTTTAATCAATTTACAAAGGAGATTCTGTCGAAATTTTTACTCGAGTTTCTCTTGCTAATTAAAGAGTCTATCTTTAATAATTTTGATCTATTGAAACATTA